>NC_067400.1:601452535-601752535 GCF_016432865.1 Antechinus flavipes
CTACCTTCCCCAAAAGAAATTGCTCAGGGAAATGACTTTAGTTTCAAACCTATTGAACCCTCTAGGCAAGTAATATTTGAAGGAGATAGATATAAATATAGCCCTATATCCATCTTGGAGGTGGGCAAAGGAAAGAGAATAGTCTTTGACTTCTCTGAAGGTAGAAATTCCAGTTTCTCTTGAAGAAGAAAGAACAAGGTTTGAGAGATTTCTATCCATGAAAGCCTCGAGATGTATCCCTAAACATTTAGACAACACATGTGTATGTGTATGTATGTAGGGGGTGAGTGTACATTTCTCTTACACAGAGGAAGTGAGAAAATGGGATCCTTACCCTAGCTTCTATGTAATGTCTATTGCAATGCCATTTTCCTATCAAAAAATAAAAACTCAATAGACCATACCTATGATAAAAAAATATTATTTTTATTCTAAATTTACCAAACACCAAATAAAATGGGCATTTCTCTCTATATGAAAGTACAGGTTTCTGCTATCTACAATTTATTTTTCTTCTTCAGTATATAATTTCAACTGTCCTATATTTCTTAAAAAAAACAAACCAAAGCAACCCCATGATGTTATTGATAAAGGGAGCCCAAGATGAGTTGTATCAATAAATCCTTTGTAATTCATTGTGTGAGAGAGTTTCCCAGAACACTGAGATCTGAGGGAACTGACCCCAAATCACATAGTATGTTTCAGGGCTGAATTTGAACTTGGGTCTTTCTTGTTCCTTAAGGCAGCTCTTTATCTGCAAAACAATATTACCTTTCAAATCAATGTTTTTTGTTGTCAATTGGAGGTATTTAATTTAATTCTAAAGCATTTATTATGTGCCTATTATGTGCCACGTTCTTGAAACGTACAAAGTACAAAGACCAAAATGAAATAATCCTTGATCTCAAGGGGCTTACATGGAGGATGCTGAAATGTCAGTGGGTCAATGTGGACTGACAGGTAGTTGAAAAAGGGGATATTCCCATCAAATAAATGGTGAGAAGTATAAAATCACAGAAGTGGAGAGAAGGACAGAAAGAGAAACCGAGGCTGTACAGAGACAGCAGCAGAAGGGGCAGAGAGCAGAATGATTCTTTGTGGGTCATATGGCTGCAATGAGCAGAGGGAAAAGAATATATCAGTGATCAGGAGGGAGCTCATCAGGAAGGAGCTCCCTGAGAAGGGAGTGACTGATGAGCAGAATTCCTCAAGACAGAATGAGCTTAACATTGAGAGTCTTGTTAAAATAAAAAAAAAATCAACTTCGAATGACTTTGCTATATTCTCAGCAATATAATGATCTTAGACAATTCCAAGGGACTCGTGAGCAAAAATGTTATTCACATTCAGAGAAAGAACTGATGGAATCTGAATGCATATCAAAGTATACTATTTTCGCTTATTTTTATGTGTGTTTTTTTCTTTTGGTCTGTCTCTTCTTTCACAGTATGACTGATTTGGAAATGTTTTATATGATTATCAATATATAACCTGCATCAAATTATTTAGGAGGGAGATGGTTGAGGGAGGGAGAAAATTGGAAACTCAAAATTTTAAAACGAATATTAAAATTTGTCTTTACAAGCAAATAGAAAAAATAAAATGCTATTAAAAATAAAGAAAAGGAACCTGATGATAGAAGAAAGTAGGTATTTTAATGTAAGACTGAGCTGTGTACTTTGGAATAAATGAGGTTGGAGGCTGAAGATTGTTCCCAAGGAATGGAACTAAGAAAATTGAATCAATGATGGGAATATAAGAGAGAAGCAACACTATAAGCCCGACCTTTTGAGTTAAACTGTATCAAATAGAATAGAGTAATGAGTCTGTATATCGGTAATTTGCCTACCTGGGATATAGTTCATATTCTGAAATGTTTTTCCACTATGGGCTAAAGCCTTGTGCTCTATTTATCTGATTGAGAATGCCTTGTACTAGAGACGCGCCACAAAGGGGGAATGTCAGAGAGAAATGAGGGAAGGAGAAAACCAGGATCAATTATATTCTCAATTCAACATTATTAAACAGGAGACATCCAGTTGTAATGGATTGAGACCCAATTCAATACTTTGAAGTCTTTAGTTCATCTCTTACCCCTGGCAAGGAACAACTTCTTTTGGCATGACACTTACTTATGTAACCTTGGACAAATCGATGAAATCTGAGCCTCAGTTTCCTCATCTGTAAAATGGGAGTTGGACCAGATTGCTTATGAGGTGCCTTCTAGTTTTGTACCTGTGTTCCCCATGGACATAATTCTATAGTAGGTGCTGAGGGAGAAAGACAATAATAATAGCATTTATGTAGCACTTTAACATTTTCAACATTGTTGTTTCTTCTTCATTTTGGAGGAGGAATGAGGACATCATGGAATAATATCTTGACTTTGCAAGTGAATTGGATTTAAGTGAGGCAGAATTGCACAAAACAATTTCTTAGTTATTGATATTTGTTAGTCCAATTGCCAAGATGGTTTTATTTGGGTGTGGCCTCTGTAATTGATACTGTTTCTTGGATTTACAGGTGAGAGTTACGGGATTGGAACAGGTAGACCCCAAAGGTGGATGAGCAGCCCTGAAAAGGGTTTGGCAAGCCCTCCTCTCAGAGAGTTCTAGATCTCCCAGAACAACCCACACTTAATACTGTTTCACTTTATACCCATAATAATCCTGGGAGCTAAGTGCTATGGAAAAATCCTTCCTTTATAGGAGGAGATGGCTATAGGAGATATTGCTAAATGAACTCAATAGCTCTTAATAACCTATTAAATGTGAAAGATGAGGGGAAGAAATTCTCAAGGATAACAGCAGGAATTGCAGAGAGTTGGGATTGTATCTTGGAAAATTGTAAAATCAGAAGAGCAGTTTTAGGGGTATAAAGTCAAGATCTTAAAAGAAGAAATGGCTGAGGTTTGGGGCGAAGATTGTGGCACATTACCTGTGGTGAAAGAATAGTCCTAGATGTGCTATTATGACTTATTCTAGGAAGGGCAACATGATACAGCAAAATGATCCTTAGTTTTGCATCCAGATGTCCTGGGTTCAAATTTTACCTCTCCATTTACTTCAGATCACCCCCTGGGTCTCAGTTTCATCATCTTTTAAAGTGAGGAGGTTGGAACAGATAAGTACTTTGGTCCCTTCTAATTCTTGGATCATGACCTCAGGATCTAATCCTATCACTTTACTTTTGGCTCCAGAAGACAAAATAGAAGCATCAAGTTAAAGTGGCAAAAAGGCAATTTTAAGCTTAAAGAAAGGAAAAACTTTCCAACAATATTAGCTATCCCAAAGCAGACTGAGTTGCCTTGGGAGCCTCTAGGTTTCTTCTCATCAACTTTCATTAAATAAAGACTGGGTAATCTTTTATTAGATATGTTGTAGAAGGGATTGATTCTTGATCAGCTATAGTTTGAACTAGATGGTCTCTGATGTCTTTTCCAATTCTGAGATTCTTAGATACCTTTCCATCCCATCTTGTTGCCTCTTTCTCCTCCTCCTTTTTGCTTTCCTATTTTTCTCTGCTTTTCCTTCTCTCCCCCTCCACTTTTCCTGTTTGGTCCTCTTTCTTTACTTTTGTTTTTTCTCCTTTTTTTCCTTCTCATCTTTCCTTTTTCTTCCCTTTTCTCCTTTTCCTTCCCCCTCACTTTTATCTCCATCCTCTCCCCTCCTTTTTTTCCCTTGCCAGCAGGGTGTTGATTCTATTCTATTCTAGTATTCCAGGAACATAATACATTTTTGTGCTGTTTTGCTTTTCTCCCAAATCAAATCCAAATCCACATAAACTTTAACTATTCTATATACGTCAAAAGCCCCAGTTCAACCATCCTGCTGACTTCCAGGATGACTTAGATTTCCATATATGGTCTAATAATTTATAGTATCTACAATTTAGAAATATTCTGTCACTGCATTGCTTACTGAACCATTTTGTTTTGATGCAGTATATGAGATACACTTCTTTCTTTAGGTTCTTTCTGGGAAGATTTTCCAATTTGCACTGGATTTTATGAGCAGAAATAGCTATCCGGGGCAAATGCCCAAATTAATGGGAAACATGTTTGAGCCACAGACAGACAGACTTCTGGGAAATATGGCTCATGTCTTAACAATTAGTGGTATGGATTTTCCCATTTGGCTGTCCACAAAGAAGGTGCACTCAAAGGATGTATGTGGCCACTTGTGAGTTGTGCTCCTTCCCTTTCAAGAGAGTTCCTTTTCCTCTGGGTTCGGTACAATTGAGTAAAATAATTTTACTTTCCTGAAAACCGACCAAAGTAGACATAGGGACAAACCACATACTTCCTGTTGAATGAGGAGATCTCCAGGATGTCTGAACCAGCCAAGCTTGGGCTCTCTTCCTAGACTGAGGAATGGAGCATATCATCTAGAATGTGGTAGGATAGTCCAGAGACCTCAGACTGTGTTTTTCTGCTATCATATGGTGGAAAGAACATTCATGGTCTCTGGAATGAGAAGATCAGGGTTAAAATTGCATCTCTGATGATAATGTCTCATGTGACCTTAGCCAAGTTATTTAATATCCCAAGACATCAATTTCCTCTTCTAAATTATAAATATATTGGTCTAGCTCTAGCTCTATGATCTTATCTTAAATCAGTTAAAAAAAAAACTATACATTGAGCCCAGTGTTTTTGAATTTTTTTTTTGGTTTTAGCATCACCATAATTTCCTTTAGGATCCTTCCCAGAGGCAGCTCTGGGAGTTTTTAAAAGGAACTTCCCACCCCCAAATTTTGGGGGTACATCAAAGAAGTCTTAACCATGTGTGCAATGTTTTTACCTATACAAAAGGGGTGGAAATAGGAGAGAGATATCTTCTCATTTCAATTCTTTGGGCTCATGCTTGTTCTTTGTAATTTTGCCACACTTTTTGATTGTTTTGTGGTTTTCCTTCCATTTACGTAGTTGTGTCTACTGTTTTGTTGGCTCTGCTTACTTTACCGTGCATCAGTTCATATAAATCTACCCACAATTCTCTGTATTTATCCCAGTTAACATTTCTAACAGCACACTAATGTTTCATTACCTTCAAGTACCTTAATTTGTTGAGCTCTTTCCCCAGTTGATATCTACCTTATTTCCATTGTTTTTGCTATCACATACACAAAATACTGCTATAAATATTTTGGGGTATATAAGGACTTCTTATCAATGATCGCCCTAAGGTATACTTCTAGCAGTGGATTTTCTGGGTCAAAAAAATATACGGAATTATTTGCATAATTCCAAATTGCTTTTCAAATTGATTGCTCTAACAATGCACTAATGTATGTATTTTCTCACAATCCCTCCAGAACCTATCATTTGCATTTTTGTCATCTTTGACAATTTGCCAGATATGGGGTGAAATTCCAGAGTTTTTTCCATTTTTTTTTCTTCTTATAATGATTTGGATTGTTCTTTTGTATTGTTGTTAATAATTTGAATCATTTTTGGGAAATGTTTGACCATATCCTTTGACTACTTATCTATTGGGCAATGGATTTTGATTTTGCACACACACACACACACACACACACACACACACACACACACATACACACACACACAAAAACACATAATACATTAATTGTTTACATAAATTTGATACAAAGATTGTTTTTTTTTCTCCTTTTCAGTCAATTCCTTTATCCTAGGTGCATTAATTTTAGTTGTGCAAGAACCTTTTCAGTTTCATGTATAATAGAAGCTATGGATTTTTTTTTGTAATAATTCCTATTGCTCATTTGATTAAGAATATAGTTCTTCAAAAGGTTAAAAATGTCAAGGGAATGAATGAAAAAAATGCCAATAAGGTGGCCTACTGGTGTCAAACCTAAAACTATATTATAAAGCACCAGTCTTCACAAGCATTTGATACTGGCTAAGAAATAGAGTAGTCCATCAGTGGAACAGGTTAGGATCACAGGACAAAATAATCAATGATTAAAATAATAGAGTGTTTAACAAACCCAAAGACCCCAGCTTTTGGGAAAAGAACTCACTGTTTGACAAAAACTGCTGGGAAAAATTGGCAGAAACTAGGCATTGACCCACACCTAACATTATATACCGATATAAGGTCGAAATGAGTCTATGATTTAGACCATTATAAGCAAATTAGAAGAACATAGGATAGTTTACTTCTAGGATCTGTGGAGAAGGAAAAAAATTGTGACCAAAGAAGAACTGGAGCTCATTATTGAACACAAAATAGATAATTTTGATTATATTAAGTTAAAAAGTGTTTTGTACAAACAAATCTAATGCAGACAAGATTAGAAGGGAAACAATAAACTGGGAAAACATTTTCATATTCAAGGGTTCTAATAAAGTCCTCATTTCTAAAGCATAGAGAATTGACTCAAATTTATAAGAAATCAAGCCATTCTCCAACTGATAAATGGTCAAAGAATATAAACAATTTTCAGATGAAGAAATTGAAACCATTTCTATTCATTTGAAAAGGTGTCCTAAATCACTATTGATCAGAAAAATCCAAATTAAGACAACTCTGAGATACCACTACACACCTCTGATGATATGTTGGAGGGCATGTGGGAAAACTGGGATACAAATACAGGTGAAATTGTGAACTGATCCAACCATTTTGGAAAGTAATTTGAATCTATGCTGAAAGGGCTATCAAACTGTATATATCCTTTGATCCAGCAGTGTTTCTATTGGGTTTGTATCCCAAAGAAATCATAAAGGAGGGAAAGGGACCCATATGTGCAAAAATGTTTGTGGCAGTCCTCTTTGTAGTGGCTAGAAACTGGAAACTCAGTGGATACCGATTAATTGGAGAATGGCTGAGTAAGTTATGATATATGAATTTTATGGAATATTATTGATTTAGTAAGAAATGACCAGCAGGATGATTTCAGAGAGGTTTGGAGAGACTTACATGAACTGATGTTAAATGAAGTGAGTAGAACTAAGAGAACCTTATATACTTCAACAACAGTACTATATGAGGATCAATTCTGGTGGACATGGCTCTCTTCAACAATGATATGATTTCAAATCAGTTCCAATTGTTCAGTGATGAAGAGAGCCATCTATACACAGAGAAAGAATCATGGGAACTGAATGTGAACCACAATATAGCATTCTCACTTCTTTTGTTGTTTGCTTGAATTTTATTTTCTTTCTCATTTTTTTCCTTTTTGTTCTTAATTTTTCTTCTGCAGCAAGATAATTGTATAAATATGTATACCAATATTGGACTTATATAAAATTTTTATCATATTTAACATATATTGAATTACTTGCCATCCAGGGGAGGGAATGGGGGTGGGGGAGGGAATTAAAACACAAGGTCATTGTTGAAAAATTATCCTTGCATATGTTTTGAAATTAAAAAGCTTCAATAGAAAAAGAAAACAAAGAATATAGTTCTGTTTCTCTCTCTGTCTCTATCTCTCCCTTTGTTTTTCTCTGTCTCTGTTTCTCCCTCTCTCCCATCCCCCATAGTAGATTTTTGTTATTAAAGTCATGTATCTTTTTTGAATCATCATAGAATATGGGTTAAGGTTTTGGCCTAATCATGATTTTTTTCTAGATTATGTTCTAGTTTCCTCCGCTAGTTTATTTTTAAATTAAATAGGGGCATCTTTGCTAAGTAATTTGTTTTCAGATTGATCAAACATTAGTTTGTTGAGTTTCCTTATTTCTGATTTTCTCTTACCTATGCTGTTCTATTGATCTTTCTTTCCATTTTTTTAACCCGTACTAGATGGTTTTAATGACTTCTACTTAAAAATATTGATTGAAATCTGAAAATGCTATTCCTTCTCCATCCCTAGTTTTATTCCTTTTTAAATTTGACATTGTATATTTTTTATTTTTCTGAATGAATTTTATTATTTTAAGGAATACTTCATTTGAGTTCCTTTGATAATTTGATTGACTTAGTATTGTAATGGTACATTTACCTTGGTAACATTATTATTTTTATTATATTGGCATGGCCTAGCCATGAACATTAAATATTTCTCAAACTACTTAAGTAATTATTTAGGAAATTCTTTGTAATTTAATCAATTCAAGTATTTTATATGGCTTTGATATATTGATCCCCAGATAAAATCATTGCCTCTTGAAATTTTTTTGTCAAAGAGAAATTCTGATGATTTTGAGGATTTACTTTGTAGCCTGGAATGTTATTAAAGATATTAGTTTTTTCATTTACCATATCTACTGATCCACAGCATTCTCCAAGCAAGCCATCATATCATCAAAAAATAGGCATATTTTTTATTGTCTTTTTACCTTTATTCCCTTAATTTCTTTTCTTTGTCTTATTGCAAATATCATCACTTCCAGAACTTTATAAAATAGTGTTGTTGTGAAGTTTTCAAATGACATAATCTTTGAAAAGTACTTGGCACAGTAGATATTACATAAATGTTAGCTAATAAAAACACCTTGAATTGATATATTTTAAAAACTGTTTTTTTTAAGGCCAATACAATTAATAATCAGTTTGCAAATATGTTGATAAAGAAGGAATGGGGAAAGGAAGAAGGTAAAGGAGGAAGAAAGAAAATAAGGAAGGAAAGGATGAAGGAAGGAGAAAAGGAAAGAACTTGAAAGAAAGTTAAAAGAAAGAAATAGCACCATACCAGGAACTGCAGAGTTTTAAAAATATTATATAATTTAATACTCACAACAACTCTGGATAGTAGATGCTATTGTTACACTCATTTTATAATTGAGGCAATCAAGGCAGACATTTAGGTGACTTGGCCAGGGTCACACAGCCTGTAAGTGTGATCATATTTGAACTCAGGACTTTCTGACTTCAGGACAGTGGTCTATCCATTGCACAACCTAGCTTCCTCAAATGTCTGATTTTAATTGTAAAAATTGATTTTCAAGCTTTTTTTGTACTTGCTTAGGATTAATAATTTGTTGATTTTCCTATTTTTTTTTAGATTATAAACTCAATTTATGGTTTATCTCCTCATTTTCTCTCTTGTTAATGTAATTGTTCAGAGATACAGAAATTTTTTTTTTCTGAGGACTTACTTTAGTTATATTCAATTAATTTTTTTCATCATTTCATTATTATAGTTTTTCTAATTTTTTTGTTCTTTTATTATGTATTCATTGACTGTTTCCTTAGGAAAGATAGTATTAGGCACTCATCATTTAAGCTTGCTTTGTTTCTAGTTCCCTTATTTATTCTGCTTTTACTGCATTGCAGTCTATAAGGAATATAGTTAACAGTTCTGCCTCAATGCATTTATTGATGAATTCTTTATGCTTCAATCCATGGTCAGTTTTTGTAAATATTTTGTGTGATGTTGAAAAATAGGCAGTTTAGAATCCTTTCAATAATTTCTAAATGCCTATCATATTTAATTTTTCTAGCATTCTGTTCAGACTAATTTCTTTCTTTTCATTTTTTGCTTAGTTCTGTCTACATCAAAAAGATGCATATTGAATTCATCCACAGTTTTATTGCTTATTCAAATGAGGTACTTAAGGCAACTCCAATCTAATTTTAAGTACTTAGATGCCATGTCATTTGATGTATTCAATTTTTAAAATTTAATTTATTTTATTTTTTAGCTTTTTATTTTGAAAATTAGTTTCCTACTAATTTTGGAGTTTGGAATGTTGGATAGTTTCCAACATTCACCCTTGTAAAACCCAGTGTTCCAAATTTTTTCTTCCCCTTTTCTCCTACTCCCTCCTTAGACAGCAAGTAATCCAATATATGTTAAATATGTGTAATCCTACTGTACTTATTTCCATAAGTCATGCTACACAAGAAAAATCAGATCAAAAAGGAAGAAAATGAGAAAGAAAACAAAAAGCAAGCAAATAACAACAAAAAAAGTGAAAATACTATGTATGTTGCGATCCATGCTCAGTTGTGATCCATGCTCAGTGCCCACAGTCCTCTCTCTGGATGCAGATGGCTCTCTCTATCACAGGTCCATTGAAACTGGTTTGAATCTCCTCACTGTTGAAAAGAGCCATGTCCATTAAAATTGATTGTCGTATAATTTTCGTTGTTGATGTGTATGATGTTCTCTTGATTCTACTCACTTCATTTAGCACTTAGCATGTGGGTCTCTCCAGGCCTCTTTGAAATCATCCTGCTCATCATTTCTTATAGAACAATAATATTCCATGACATTCATATACCATAATTTATTCAGCCATTCTCCAATTGATGGGCATCCACTCAATTTCCAGTTCCTTAACACTACAAAAAAGGTTGCTACAAACATTTAAAATTTAAATGATTTGCTCTTTTCCCTACCCCAAATAAAAGCAAAACTATTATAAAACATATGTAAACAAAACAAATTCCCACAGTGGACAAAATTAAATGGATTCTTTCTTGCTTTTAAATATAATATATTGTTCTTGTTTGTTTTTGTTACCAATATATTTTTCCCATTTTTGTCTTGACTAAAGTCATGATCACAGATATTATTTGGATTCAACTGAAGCATAATAAAGTTGACTCCAATGCCTCATTTTAATTCTATGTTGAAAGTGTACTTTTATATATAGCAAAAAACAGTTTTTGCTTTTTAATCCATTCCAGTTTATTCATGAGTTCATCTTTTGAACTTTCATAGTCATGATTTTTAAGTCTGTTTTATGTTCTACCAAATTTGCCTACATTATCTCTAAAAAGAAAAGAAAAGAAAACATCCCCAAAGCAGACAAAAATCAAACACTAAATAATGAGAATATTATTTCCAGTTTCCATGGATTAAGTTTGTAAGAGGAATGAGAAATTTACCTAAAAAAAGAATTGATGGAATTGAGTTGATGGGGTTTAGAATTTTGAAGAAGATAAAATACTGAATTCATGGCCAGGACATTTGGGAGGATCTGTTTGGAGCTGGTGGGATATAGAGAAGAAGGATTCAAACTGATGGAGCTGAAAGAGAAAAAAAAAAGATCCAAGAAGACAGGAAAAAGAATTGAGTAGAAGAAGAAAAATGAGGAAGAGAAAGTGAAGGTCTCAAAGAGAGAAGAAGAAAAAAAGAAATAATAGAAAGGCTTGAATGGAAGGCATAGAAGAACTTGGGGTGAAAGAGAAACAATCCATATGACAAGATAGATAATAAAAATTGGTAGAACAAAATTAGTGGGACAAGTGAAAGTAGATCCATTGTTAGGAGCTTGAAAACGCTTAAAATTTAAGAATCAACAAATTTATAAACTAATATTGCCTTTCTCTAAGGTATGCCTTAGGGATATAAAGATAAGATATAAAATACAAGGTAAGATGGTGGGTTTGGGAGTTGGCCTTAGAGTCTGGTTTAAATCCTTTCTAGTATTTGGTGATACTGGATAAATAATTTCTCTGTTCTCTATGAGTACCTTTTCTCTTCTAGAACCTCTTGTTGATTTCTTCATTAGTATGTAAATTCATTGAAATTCAGACTATCTTGTTGGCTTTTACTTATTTCAATGCTTCAGGCAGAGTAAATGCTTTATAAATGCTCAAAACATTCATGCATCCACCCATTCACTCATCCATCTATCTCTCTGTCCATCCACCAATTATAAGTTGCAGAGCTGCTGTTGCCATTGAGAGATGGTCTTTCTTTCCTGGAGGCCCTAACAGAATAAAAGCTCCCTGGAGTTCCCGATAGAGTAAAAATAAAAGTAAAAATAGTGCAGTAAGAGCACCGAAGTTTAAGATAATGTTCATAGACAGCCTAATTTTCCTACCAAAGGGCCAACAGTGTATATGAAGGGCCATTTTGAATTTTTGTTTCATGATTTTCTATGACCGACCGGATAATATATCATCATGTAGCTAGCATCTTGATGATGATCTTTCTCATTCCTACTACATTGGTCCTTTTAAAGTAATACATGATTTATTTCTAGGAAGAGAAACAAAATAATCATTGAGAATCAAGCATCATCTCCACTCTTTGTTGGAGTGATAGAGTGGTATATTGTAGAGAAAAACTCAAACATTAGGAACTAAAATAGCAAACACGAGTTGATAAATGCATTAGAAAAGAAAAAGCAAAGTGCTGTGTGAAATCCCAGGGGGAAAGGATATTACTCACAAGGGATTGTAGAAAGTCTCCTGGTCACATTTGAATTGAGATTTGATAGATGGATAGGCTACTGCAAGCAGTCAATAGTCAAATATTTATCAGATACCTGCTGTGAACCAGACACTGTGCTCTGTCCTGGCAATACAATGACAAGAATGAAAGAATCACTGCCTTCAAGGAAGTTAGAGTCTATCAGAGGAGATGATGTGTACATATAGAAGGAATTAAAAATAGATAAAGGTAATTTGGGTAAGGAGGGACTTGAAGATTAGGGAATTTTTAAAAAATTTTATTTAATAATTACTTTATATTTACAGAATCCATGCCAGGGTAATTTTTTTTTTACAACCTTATCCCTTGCACTCGTTTCTGTTCCGAGTTTTCCCCTCCCTCCCTCCATCCCCTCCCCTACATGGCAAGCAGTTTTATATATGTTAGATATGTTGCAGTATATCCTAGATACAATATATGTGTGCAGAACTGAACAGTTCTCTTGTTGCACAGGGAGAATTGGATTCAGAAGGTAAAAATAACCCAGGAAGAAAAACAAAAATGCAGATAGTTCACATTCGTTTCCCAGTGTTCTTTCTTTGGGTGAAGCTGCTTCTGTCCATCATTTATCAATTGAAACTCAGTTAGGTCTCTTTGTCAAAGAAATCCACTTCCATCAGAATACATCCTCATACAATATCGTTGTCGAAGTGTATAATGATCTCCTGGTTCTGCTCATTTCACTTAGCATCAGTTCATGTAAGTCTCTCCAAGCCTCTCTGTATTCATCCTGTTGGTCATTTCTTACAGAACAATAATATTCCATAATGTTTCATATACCACAATTTACCCAGCCATTCTCCAATTGATGGGCATCCATTCAATTTCCAGTTTCTAGCCACTACAAACAGGGCTGCCACAAACATTTTGGCACATACAGGTCCCTTTCCCTTCTTTAGTATCTCTTTGGGATATAAGCCCAATAGAAATACTGCTGGATCAAAGGGTATGCACAGTTTGATAACTTTTTGGGCATAATTCCAGATTGTTCTCCAGAATGGTTGGATTCGTTCACAACTCCACCAACAATGCATCAGTGTCCCAGTTTTCCCACATCCCCTCCAACATTCATCATTATTTTTTCCTGTCATCTTAGCCAATCTGACAGGTGTGTAGTGGTATCTCAGGGTTGTCTTAATTTGCATTTCTCTGATCAATAATGATTTGGAACACTCTTTCATATGAGTGGTAATAGTTTCAATTTCATCCTCTGAAAATTGTCTGTTCATATCCTTTGACCATTTATCAATTGGAGAATGGCTTAATTTCTTATAAATTTGAGTCAGTTCTCTATATATTTTGGAAATGAGGCCTTTATCAGAACCTTTAACTGTGAAGATGTTTTCCCAGTTTGTTGCTTCCCTTCTAATCTTGTTTGCATTAGTTTTATTTGTACAAAGGCTTTTTAATTTGATGTAATCGAAATTTTCTATTCTGTGATCAGTAATGGTCTCTAGTTCATCTTTGGTCAAAAATTTCTTTCTCCTCCACAAGTCTGAGAGATAAACTATCCTATGTTCCTCTAATTTATTTATAATCTCGTTCTTTATGTCTAGGTCATGGACCCATTTTGATCTTATCTTGGTATATGGTGTTAAGTGTGGGTCCATGCCTAATTTCTTCCATACTAATTTCCAATTATCCCAGAAGTTTTTATAGATCAGGGAATTTTTAATGGAGGACATAGTACTTGAGTTTAGACTTTAAGGAACTGAGAATTCCAAGGGGTAGAGGTGGGAGAGAATGCATTCAAGAATGGGGGAGTCAGCTAGTGTGAAGGGCAAGGAAGGAGGTGGAAGATTGAGTGTTATTTATATTATTTATATAAAATATATTATTATCATATAATTATATTAATATAAATATATAATTATAATGTAATTATAATATATAATAATATATATAATGTATATTGATGCAGAAAAGAAATAAGGTTAGTTTGACTGGTCTGCTGGTGTGTGAAAGGGGGAAATGTTTAATTAGACTGAAAAGGTAGTTTGAAGCCAGATTATGAACTCTGCTCTTTCAAGCATAGGAGACAACATTTGCAGAGTCATAGAGATGTGAGACCCTAAAGTAATAGTGGAGTGTGAACTAAGATTTTGAGTTAGAGGCAACTTTGGAGGCCATCAAATCCAAAGAAAACTGAGGCTGGGAAAGCTTAAATACTTATTCAGAGACATACTTCCAATAAGTGTCTAAGGCTGGATTCAAATTCAGGTCTTCCTAGTTACAGGCTCAGTGCTTTAATCATTGTATTATCTATTTGCCAAGGTTATAAGATCAGGAAAAGAAATGGTGTTGGGGTGTGGATAGTCTTGAAGAAATGGATGTAGAGAAAATAAGATGGGTCAGCTAGTATATTAGCCTGAGGGAGAGATATCTGATAGAAGGATTGCACTGATATTACTTTGAAATCAAGGGGAATTGAATAATGTTTCTCAAAATATTGGATCGAACACCTGTGGAAAATGGATAGGAAAATATGGATAATGGTTGCAGAAAATGGAAAAGGAGCAAAATAGCAATACAGTAGCCTAGACCTAGAGTGTGTATGAGGGGGGATGAAGTTCAGAGGGCATCTAGTCTAATGTCTTTCCTCTAGTCCTTTTTTCCAAATAGGAAAATTGAAGCTCAAATGACACAGGTAGTAAACATCAGACAGAATTTGAATCCGAGTTTTGCCATTCCAAAACTAGTACTCTTTCTACTTTACTGCAGGATGTGATCTATATTATTGAAGGAAATGGCCATCCTGGTATATATTTATGTGTTTTCAGTTCTTTTTTCTTTAAAAATAAAAACCAAACTCTTTTAAAGCTCAGGATCAGGGAGCCATCTCTTTCTCCTCTACCTGCTACTTCTTTGAGTCTCCGTTCAAGTGCCTGGGGTGAGCAGCCTGCCCACCCCTCCCTCCAGTGATCATCCCCAATTTGCCATCTGGTTCTGGTTAAGGTTCCCAGATGTCTTCTGTAAGTGCTCATTTTGATCATCATTGTTTCTGTGATCCGGCAGCCAGCACTGCTGGTTGGGAAGAGGAGGTTTGTCATGACCTTCTGCATGGTATAAAAAACCTTAAGCTTTTTAAGACAGACAATCCCTTCCTTGGCCCAACCTTCCTGCAACTTTCATTAAACAGCTTAGAGAAGGGATATTTTCCAGCTAGAATAGGGTTGCTCAATGCAAACAGAGAGATGGATGAAACCTGCAAATTTAAAATACAAATCTCTTGGAAGCCAAGAAAACCTAATCCTGAATTCAGTTTAGTTTATTTATTTATTAATTTTTTTCAAACTACTTTTTTCTAACTTTATTTCCCCCCATTTAATAGTATTTTATTTTTTCCAATTACATGAAAGATAATTTTCAACATTTATTTTGTAAGCTATTGAATTTTCAGTTCAGTTTAGCAAATGTTTATTGAATATCACATATAATGATACAGGATTGAGGGTAACCAGGTGGGAATCTGTCCCTGCCCTTGCCTGTTCATCTTGGGCAAATCCCCTGAATCTTAAAAAACTGCTACAAAAAGGTGATGATGATGATAATAATAATAAGCAGCACTTATATATCTTTTTATTGCAAAGTGCTTTACAAATATGACTTCATTTGTTCTTTTTAAAGATTTTTTCTCTTTTTTTTACTCATTTATTCTTTACAACCATCCTGGGAAGTAAGGGTTATGATTAACCCCACTTTACAGATGTGAAAATTGAGGCAAACAGAAGTTAAGTGAGGGTCACACAGTAAGTGTCTAAGTTTGATTCAAATTCAGTTCTTCATGCCTCCATGCTATCCCCTGTCCCAAAGCCTTCCTAGTTCTCCGGCAATTCAGTAAACTCCTGCTAATGAAGTGCTTCAGAGTGGCATTTTGGACCTAAGGACATGAGGTTTTAGTTTCTTGTCAATTTAGTCTTGTGGATGAGAATGCAGAATGAGGTAGCAGGAAGTCCTGAGTTTTAATCTTGCCTTAATCTAACCTTATTAACTATAAGACTTTAGACAAGTCACTTATTTCCTCTGTGCCTTGGTTTCCTCATCTCTATCTCCCAGTATTCTTGTAAGGATCAAAAGAGGCAATGTTTATAATGCACTCTGCAGACCTTAAAGTGCTATCCAAATGCTAGATTATTATTATTATTAGTTATTCATGTAAGAATCAACAGATCAAATGAAATAATTATATGTCAAGTGTTTTTGCAGATCTTAAAATTCTACCTACATGTTACCAATCATTATTAAAATGCCGAGGGGGATAATAATGGCAGGTAAAGATACTGCAAAAACTTGAAAATGTTACAGAAAATGAGAACTGTCAAATGAATGACCTGTCAAAGAACAGGAGTTAAACTCTGGCTTGTTGAAAGAGAGAGGAAAAGAAATGGTGACATTTATTTTCTTTGCTGATTATGTTAGGATGACTCTTGTTTATCTTAGTATTCATGTTTATCTTAGCGCCCAGGAAGACCTCCCTTTGCTTTTTCCTTCCTCTGTCATTCAGGAGACATCAAGGAGTTAAGTGTTTTCCAAAACTTCAGCTACTCTCCATTCCCCTTGTACAAGCCTTTGGCTTAGTAGTTTAATATCAATTGCTCTGCATATTTTCCTTTCCATTTATTATTTGAATTTTAAGCATTCTTCTTAGGGATAACAAAGCCTTGGCTACCAGAACTATACAAGAAAGCAGATTTAATCATATGCCAATTGGTAAAAACCAGTTGTTTTAAAATGTAATTTGAATTGTTCAGTGGATAAATGTTGGAGGAAAATATCAGCCTTTGGTGGTTGGCCATTCTGCCCATCCCTTTCTGTGTGGGACATTCCCTACTCCCGGATTCTATTCCCAATTGCAGCTGGTTAATATTGTTTTCCAACATAAATTGTCTTGCAGAAAACCAGACATTCTGTAGTTCTGCATATGCTGCTCTCTCCCTCAGCACAAGCTGGTGATTAGCCTGCCTGAGCACTAACTTTGAAACTGAGACAAGGAGTGAGGGGAAAGGGTTTCTAGGCTACTTCCTTTGGCCCACTGGCTTGACTGTGGTCAGTGGAAACAATGAACAGATGACCCCGAGGGAGCTGTCCTTGGGACCGGTTTTGGGTCTGGGTCAATCTTCGGTCTTCAGTCTGGGTCAAGTTATCATTAGCATGTGGTGCTCATTTGTCCCGCTCTCTGTGGTAGATCTCAGTCCAATTACTTGTGGATGGCTAGCTGCTTTCCACTGCCCAGCAGTCTGCCTTGCATTAATTGGCCATCCCTTGCTTGCTGCCTCAGCTGAGAAGAGAAGACTTAATCTGCCAGGGGTGACTTTAGAATTCCGATACTCTGTCTCTCCGGCCTCCAACTTCTCTCCCCTTTTCCCTGTCAACAAGGGTCATTCCATCAGCTGTTCTTGATTTAGCGACTGGGCTTAGATCAAGGAAGCTACATGAAGCAATGGAAGAGGCCTTGGCTACAGTCAGAGGAACCGGGCTTTGGTCTTGGTCTGCGTTGTCTGCCTTGTTTTAACCATGTGATCTTGGGTAAAACCTTCTCTGCTCCTTTATTTCCTAACCTGTAAAATATGGATGTTGGATTAGTCGACTTCTAAGGTCATTTTCACCACTGGATCTATGATTCTATGAAGAAGCTAGAAGCTTTTTTTTTTTTTTTTTTTTTTTTTTTGGTATCATGAAATCTGGGAAAGTCTACATATAAATCCATTCCTTAGGACCATAATCTTAAATGCACAAAATAAAATGCAGATTATAAAGAAAATTATATTGAGTATGATGACCGAAATATTGTTTAAAAATTCATGGACTCCTTTTCTTCTCCCATCCTGCTATGGTTAAGAGCCCCTGAGCTAGATACCTAGAAAGGAAAAGTCTCAGGAGGGACCCGATAGTTGTTCTTGAGTATTTAAAACACTGTCCTGCAGAAGAGTGGATTAGCCCCAGAGATCTAGCAATAATGGGTAGTAGAAGTTACAAAGAGATCAATTTTAAGCTCAATGTCAGTACAAATCTTCCTAACTCTGAGAATTGTCCCCAAGTGGAACGGTGGCCTTAGGAAGTGGTGGATTTGCTACTGGAGGTTTCTGAGCAGAGGCTGGAGAGTTATTGAAAGGCTATTGAGGTGGGACTTGTTTTTCAGCTATGGCAGGAGTCTCCAAGTGCCCCAGCTCAGAGATTTGTGGTTTGGTTTTCATGTCTCTTCTAGCTTTGTGTCTGGGATCCTGTGATGCTTTGAGGCATTTTGGCCTGGCCTTTCCCTTCCTGCCTCCATTTCCGGGGAACTCTGTAGATGGAACTCCTTCCTCTTCCCCCATTCCCACATGAGCCTCAATAATCACTGATGGCTTATTCTTCTTTTGGCTAGTGCCCATCTTCAGAAAATCATTCGGAAATGGCAGTGCCCCTTTGCTGCCACCAGGGGTCACAAGGAACCTACCTCTGACAAAGGTCTGGGCCACAGGCTTTAGAGCTGGAAGGCATCCTTACAGGATGCTCTCATTCATCCCTTTCTTTTGGTTTAGGAGAAAACTTGGTTCCAGATCCCAGAGGTAAGTGACAGAGTGAAATTCATAACCAAACCTTCTGACTTCTTCATCTATTGCTCTGTCCATCTCATCTGGGAGGCAGAGGGCTGAGGAGGAGGATGACCCAAAGGGGGATGTTGAAAGGACAAAGAAGCAGCTCAGGGAGGATGGGGGTTTCTATTCAAAGAAATGGGGAAGAATGGGTTAGAATCTCAGGGCTGCCCACCATGGGCAGGAGCTGCGGGCTAAGGGGCAGCTGGCAGTTCTGCTGAAATGCAGACCTGACTCATTGTTGGCAGAGGGGAGCTGGGGAGGAGCAGGAAGGGGGATTTGGGGGGAGGAAGACTCAGTTCTGATCTTTCATACCTTTTGAGGAATAGATTTTTCAACTTGATTGTATCAGATTCCCTCTTGGCACCCATTTTCTCCAACACGTCCTCACCCCTGCTGGTTTTTAATGTTTCTAATCTCCTGTTGATTATTCCTGGGGTTTCAGCCAAATAAGCACTCCCAATTAGAGCTTTTGCTGTAGCCCTAAGTTGGGTTACCATGGCGATGAAAGCAGGGTTCTCCCCCCTTCTTCTTCATTGGAGCATATATGTCTATGTATGTATGTGTATATGTGTATGTGTGTGTGTGTGTGTGTGTGTGTGTGTGTGTGTAAATTGGATATAGTGGATACAGTTGTACACTTGAAATCTGGCAACCTGAAGAATAATTCCTATCTTTCATAATCTAGCTATGTGATCTTGGGCAAGTCACTTATACATGTGGTAGTGTATAATTCAACAGAGCACTGTCTCTGGAATCAGGATGTAAGATCAATTTGCAGCTGTACTCCTTATAACCTTAGATTCTTCCTAACCACCTCTATTTCTGTTGAAAATAGCACTGTTTTTCCAGACTCTCAGGTTTATAACTTCAGAATTATCAACTCATTTCTCTTACTTCCCGTCTCCAATCAGTTGCTCAATCTTTCTAATCCTAGTTCCACCACTTCTCTTGCATCTGATCCTTTTCCCCTACTCATATAGCTACCCTGTTAGTCCCTGTTCTCATCATCTCTCACTTAGATGATCCCAGCAGCCTCTTAATCCATTTTTCTGACTCAGATCTTTCCCCACTCCAGTCTATCCTCCACGCTGCTGCCAAAGTGATTTTCCTTAGGCAAGATATCATTGTGTCACTCACTTCTATACTCAATAAACTCCAGTGGTTCCACATTGCTTCTAGGAAAAACTATTAACTCCTCTTTTAGCTTTTATAGCCCTCTGCAAGCTGATCCCAGACTATTTTTCAAGCTTTGGGGTACATCCTCCCCAACTCTGTAATCCAGTCAAATGGACATTTCTGTTCCTTACACATTTCCTTCTACTTCTAGTGTTCGTATCTTTGTTCTTCCTGTCCCTCATGTCTGGAAGGTACTTCTTCCCTACCCGTTCCACAAAGAATTCCTCTCTTCTTTCAAGTCAAACTCAAGCTCATTTTCCTTTTTACGTGAAATTTCTCTTGATCTCCAAAAAATGTTAATGCTCTTCCCTTTGAACGACCTTGTATTCCTTCCTTCTCTTTCTTTTTAACTCTCTGTCTCTTGCTGTCTTTTTGTCTATCTGTTTCTCTCTCCATTTTTCCACTTGTATTCTCTCTGTCTACTCTCTTTCTCTCTGTCTCTCTTTTTGTCTCTCTCTGTCTCTCTGTCTACTCTCTCTCTCTCTCTCTCTCTCTTTGTCTCTTTCTGTCTCTCTTTCTCTCTCTTTGTTTTTGCTCTCTCTCTTTCCTGTACTTCCCCATCTCTTCCAATAGAATGTGAGCACTTTCCCAGTATTGATCGACTATACATGCATCTCTTGTGTCCAGCACAGTGCCTTAACACATAGTAGGCACTTATATACTTGAAAGTTGACTGTGTGACCTTGAGTGAATCACTTAACCCTTTGTTAAATGAGATTGTACTAGATGAAGTCTTAAGGTACCTTTTTCATCTCTCACCTTACATGATAACTCTTCTGAGCTTTTTCCTTTGAAACATGAAAATACAAATGTCTGTAGTATCTAATTCACCAGGTTACAATGAGGCACAAATGATATGACACCAAGATGCTTTGCATATCTAAAATATAGCTTACCAAAAAAAATATAACTTACCTGGGGCAGCTAGATGGTGCAGTGGATAGAGCACCAGCCCTGAAGTCAGGAGGACCTGAGTGGCCTCAGACACTTAACAGTTCCTAGCTGTGTGACTCTGGGCAAGTCACTTAACCCCAATTGCCTCAGCTCTCTCTCTATATAAATGTATGTATTTTTTTCTCTCTCTATGTATATATAACTTACCTGTCAATTGTTATTGCATTTGTGCTTTTTCCTTCATGAATTTCCTAAATGCAAATGCTCCACATTTTAGGAAGGGACACATCTATAAGGAGGTAAACAGGGTGGTGAAGGGCCTTGAATCTGTGTCATATGGAAACTGGTTGAAAGAACTAGGGGCATTTGAATTGTAGAAGGGAATACGAAGGGGAAACTTGAGACTTATCTTCAAGTGTATGGAAGGGCTATCATGTAGAAAAGGGCTTTGGACACATTCCCAGTAGAAGCTGTAGAAAGTCAGTTTTTGGCTCAACATAGAAGGAAAAAAACCCCCATACTTCCTAACAATTAGAATTATAGACATGTAGAATAAAATGGCATGAAACGTAGTGAGCTCTCTGGAAATGCAAGTCTCCAAGCAGAAGGTGGATAACCAGATTCTATGCCTGCCCCCAAATTAGCTGCTTATTTTCTACTGCCTTCCAGGCTGCTGCAGCAGCTCTGTTAGAATCACAGAAGCTCTGAGTTGGGAGGGAGTTAAGAAGTCATCGGGTCCAACTCATGCCTAAAAAGGAAACCTGGAGACAACATCTCCAGTGAGCCATCCTTCTAGCTTTAACTTGAAGATCTCCCATTAATGGGGACTGTTGTATATTTAATGAGAAGCCCTCCCTTCTCAGGACATTCTCCAGCCTATGTTCTTCCTAAGGAATAGTGCTCAAACCTAGGCACAATACTACAGCTATTGTCTGGTCTGGGCAGCATGCCAGTGGCACTATCTCTTGCACGCCATCCCAGCTTTCCCGACTGGTATAGCCTGCTATTGACTGATATTGAACTTCCAATTTAAATGAGTCATCATGGAGAAACATGAAGGATCTGGATTTGGTGTTGTGGAAGAATCTTTGTTAAAATACAGTTTTTCCACTTAATAGTTGTGTGAACTTAGGAAAGTTCCAAAATGCCTCTGAGGTTCACTATCTGCTATTGGAAAATGAGGGGCTCAGATAAGGGGAAGAGAACAAGCATTTGTTAAGTGCTTACTGTGTGCCAGATGCTGTGCTAAACATTTATAAATATTGCTTCATTTGATCCTCACCTCAACCCTGGGGATAGGTATTGTTAATATCACCACTTTTCAATTGAAGAAACTGAGGTAGAGAACAGTTACATGACCTGCTCAGATAGTGTCAAAGGTTAGATTTGAACTTAGGCCTCTATCCATTGCATGATTTAATTCCTTCTGATTTGATGACCTCCAAATTTGTGAAACTAAGAACATAAACTGCCAGGAGAAGAAAAAAATAGTCATAGATTTAGAGCTAGAAGGAAAATTGGAAATCTTTGGGGACTCCCTCCTTTCATTTTCAGAAGAAGAGACAGAAACTTTATCATTTGCTTAGAATCATATAGCTAATAAGTGTATGAAATATCATATGAATCCAAGTCAGTGACCTATCTACTGCACCATGATGCTTTCTATTGTCCAACTTTCCTTCCTTCCTTCCTTCCTTCCTTTCTTCCTTCCTTCCTTCCTTCCTTCTCCTTCCTTCTTTTCTTCCTTCCTTCCTTCCTTCCTTCCTTCCTTCCTTCCTTCCTTCCTTCTCTCTTCCTTCATCCCTCTCTTCCTTCTTCCTTCCTTCCTTCCTTCCTTCCTTCCTTCCTTCCTTCCTTCCTTCCTTCCTTCTCCTTCTTTCCTTCCTTCTTTCCTTCCTTCCTTCTCTCTTCCTTCATCCCTCTCTTCCTTCTTCCTTTCTTCTTTCTCTTCCTTCCTCCTTCCTTTCCTCCCTCCTTCTCTCTCTGCCCTTCCTTTTCTCTTTCCCCCTTCCTCCCTCCTTCTCTCTCTTTGATTCTCTTGCTCATTCTCTCTCTCCTTCCCTCCCTCCCTTTTTTCACCCTCTCTCTTTCTTTGTCTCTCTGTATCTTTCTGTGTGTGTCTCTATGTTTTTCTGTCTCTGCATCTGTGTCTGTCTCTCCTTTTTCTGTCTTTCTTCTCTCTCTTCTTTTCTCTCTCTCCTCCTTCTCTTCCTCCTCTTTTCCTTTCTCTCTCCTCTCTCTGTCTCTGTCTTCCTCTGTGTGTCTCTATTTCTGTGTCTCTGTTGTTCTCTCTCTGCCTCTCTTCTATTTGTACTCCACAAACTAAGAATTAAAAACACCTTTTAATGTTAGGTACAGAAATAGAAATATTTCTGTGAAATAGAAAACTTTCTATAGATAAGCTTTCTTTGTCTCTCTCTGGGTATCTCTGTCTCTCTGTCTCTGCCTTTCTGTCTCTAGCGTATATGCAGATTCAAGGTAGTAGGTTCAAGCTCAGACCTATAACTCCTCTTACACAAGAGCCCTCTTTCAGATTGATATAAGGTTGTGTAAACACGCTTCCCTGTGGGATACCCTTATCGCTGAGCCAAACAATTTGGATTATGGGAACAGTAGGTCCCCATCCTGCTAAGGAAATAATAACTCCTCATAATTCCACAGCAGCTGGGAAGAAAGCCCTGAGGGAATTGCTGAATTTAGATGAAGATCTTGTCTGACCTTTCTGGGAGATCAGATAGTTCAGATTATTTCTACTCACCTTACAAGAAGCTTTCAGTTTACCATTAAAAAGGCATCGTGCACTGGGATGCCAAAAAAAAAAAAATGACAAAAGAGAGTGTCTTCTTTCAAGGAATTTACAATCTAATGAAGGGGACACAAAGCAAGATAAATACAGTATAAATAGGAAATGACTAAAAGAGTGAAAGTTCTGGAATTGAGAGGGGTTAGGAAAGGCTTCCAGTAGAAGTTGGGATTTTAGTTGGGACTTAAAGAAGAGATGGAGTCTCTTTCTGTCTCCTCTCTGTCCTTCTCTCTCTCTTTCTTTCTCTCTGTCTCTGTCTCTCTCTCTCAGTTTCTCTGTTTCTGTGTGTGTCTGTGTCTCTGTTTCTCTCCCCTTCTCTCTCTTTCCCCCTCTCTTTTTCTCCCCCTTCTTTCTCCCTATTTCCCTCTCTTTTTCTCTCTCCCTCTCCCTTTCTCTTAATCTCTCTCATACTTTCTTTCTCTTTCTTTCTACCTCTGTCTTTCTCTGTGTCTCTGTTTCTCTCTGTCCTTCTCTATGTCTTTGTCCATAGTTGTTATTTGTCCTTCATTCTCAAAGAGCTCCATGACGTCAGAGAGGTGATACTATGACTTGGAAGTGAGTTGGATTTAAGTGACAGTGCCTGCAGGTCACCGGCCTCACTTTCTCCTATGGAACCATCTAGATCCAGTGGCAAGATAAGAGATCAGTGGCCAGGCATGCAGTAGGAGACCTTGGCTTTTTTTACTCTGTAGTCATAGGGGAGGAGAAAGAGGTCAGAAATGGCTAGAAGAAATTCCTAGAGCTGACAGATGGAGTGTTTTATTTGTGAAAAAGCCAGGAAGCAGGAGGCTAGTGCCATTGGATTTAAAGGTTTTATTAGGGAGTAAGGTGTAAGAAGACTGCAAAGGGAGGAGGGGGCTAGGGCATGAAATGCTCATTTAAAAGGGATTGAGCAGATTCTACTGCTATCCCATGTTGCTCCTCTCGCTCCCTCACTGCCTATCATGCTGCTTGTTATGTCCCCATTATAATCACACAATCTCCAAGTGGGGAAGGAGCCAAGCAGTCATGAAGTCCAACTTACGTTTGAAAAGCAGTCCTTTCCGTGATATTGCCAATGAGTCATCATCTTGAAGACCTGCCACCAAGGCATAAAGCACTGTATGAATGATGGATTGGAGAAGCAGCACACAGTGGCCATTCATATGCAAATAGCCAGTCACCAAGCATTTATTTGGTGTTCATCCTGTGCCAGGTACTGGGCTAAGTGCTGAGGATATAATGAAAAGCTAACAAAAAAAAAAAAGAAAAAAAGAAAAAAGAAAAGAAAAAAAGAAACAAAACAAAACAAAACCAAAACCAAAAGCCCAGTATTTATATAGTGCTTTACATATATTACCTCATTCAATCCATGCAAAGATCTCGTAAGGTGTTATTCTTATTGACTTTTTATAATAGATAATGAAAATTAATCTGCTAGAGTTGAAGTGATTTAATCACAATTGCACAGCAAATAAATACCTGAAGCAAGATTTGAACTCAGGTCTATCTGAATTCATATTGCTCTACCCATTTTACCATCTAGATAAGGAGCAAATATTCTTGTTTAGATCTTAGGTCTCTTGGACTTGAGCTGATTGCTCTTCCTGAAGATTTGAAAGGAAGCAGATTTTAATATACCCCTTATGAAAATAACATTTGATGTGTGATATTTAGTTTTGATACTTTGTTTATTCCTGAATTTGGGAAGCCAAATTGAATAGCTTCAAGAAGAAAGAACAACTCAATTCTCATCTTGAACCGTTGTCCCTTAATGCATCTTCCCTTTCCCTAAGACTCTCCTCTTGTT
Source organism: Antechinus flavipes (assembly GCF_016432865.1). Classification (NCBI taxonomy): domain Eukaryota; kingdom Metazoa; phylum Chordata; class Mammalia; order Dasyuromorphia; family Dasyuridae; genus Antechinus; species Antechinus flavipes. The sequence goes on from NC_067400.1 coordinate 601,477,881, forward strand.
ATTTCCATCTTGAGCTGAGTGATGGCTTCACCATCATTCTCTTTCCAAGGAGAAGGAAAAATATAATACTCTGAAATACATAAATCCAGATCTTTCTCCTCTAGGAAGAGGAAACTTAGAAGAGGAATGATGACTATTTTTCAATATGTTTATTTCTTAGAATCCTTGACTCCCTTCAGAGTTCAGTTACCTGAGGTTTTTCCCGATTTCCCTCTGCAATTTCTTTATATTTTCTTTGTATGAGAAACAAGGATTGGATCTCTGGTTATGTTGATATTGGAAGTTTGGAACTTAAGAAACTCTTTACCAGGGCAAGGTGACATTTTCTTTGCAACTAGTTGCCTTTGAGAGCTAAGAGTTTAAGGGATTCCCCAGATCAGAGTTAGTATTTTGCAGATTTGAATCCAGGTCTCTCTGGCTTTCAGGCTGACATCCTATCCATGTGCCATGCCATGTCTTTTATTTACCTTGTATATATTTTTTATTCAACTACATATGAATGTATACTCACACATTATTTCTGCTTGGCTAATATGGCACCTTTCAGGAAGAGACTTTTAAGTTTTATCTTTTTATTCCCAGCGCCCAGAATATTGCACTCAGTAGACACTTTAGTGATTACGGAATGATTAATTCTTCTTCGTCCAAGAGTTTAAGACCCCTGACACATGGGTAAATATTGCAGAGAGGGAGATTTTGGATGAATATCAACCTTCCTAGCAATAAAGGCTGCCTTAAGAGGAAGTTTCCTTTCATTGAAGGTCTGCGATAGATATGATAGAGGCTGGCTTTCTATTTTGGGGGAGTGTTGTAAAGAGATTCTCTGTCAGGTATAGGTTGGACATGCTAGACTCTGAAAGCCTTGTGGTTATGGTAGTCTGTGTCCCTGTTACCTTTTAAACATTTGCTCTGAGATTGCAGGAGGCAGCTCTCTTTGAAGGGGAGGTCGGCTGTGAGAAATCATCTAGAACAAGTAGAAATGAAGTTTTCTTTGTAGGTTTTGCCTCTTGTTGAAAGAACAGTTTGAGTCCATTTGTTGAATTTTAACACAATGGCAATTTTATTTTCCTGAGAATTGAAGTTATTGGTTACATCTGTGTCCCCTTTCCTATCCTGAAGGCCCTGGGGCATCCCAGCAATCCAAACTTTCCACTTTAGCCATAATCAAAATGACTTCAATGGTAGATACAGCTCACAATGGACTGGTAGGAGTCCAGCTGTGGAAAACTATCTGCTGAGGTCTTCAAAAAGGTTTTCTGTTTTCTTATGGGACCTTAATGAGGGAAAAAACCCAATGGATCAATGAGATAAGAACTAGCAGAAAATACTGTCTAGAACTCAGTTTTGCTCTTAGAACTCTCACAAAGTTACAAGAAGCTTGTCTCATTTTGAAAGCAAATCCAAGTCTATTTTTCCTGGTTCTATGATTGCCGCTGACAAGTTTCAGAAATAGAATCCGCTGGACAAATTCTCAGCATCACTCTGACTAGGCTGAAACCGGGGAGTTTCATTGTCAGTCTCTGCTGGGAGACAAATTCTCCTGTGATCTCATCAGCTGAGCAGTTCAGGCAAGCACCTGGAATCTCCGGGCTCTAATCCAATCCCACATGAGCCTCTGCCCTTTCCCATTCTGGGCATAAGGTTGTGATTCTTTACAAGTAGCTCCATACTTTTCATCCAGAGCAAAGCATCCCCCAGGGCTAAGCAGGTGGCTGGTGGCTTTTGACAAGAGTGCTATACAGCTTAGACTGTGTGAGCTTCACTTTCCATTCTTGGAGGATGTCACTGGAGATTAGTTTTTCAGTGTTACTCTCTAAGGCTATAGACTTTGTTCTAGCCAACCTGGACTATTTGTTACTCCTACAACTCAGCACTCCCATTTCCCAGCTCTGGACCTTTATATAGTCTATCCCTAAACCTGGAATGCTCTTCCTCCTCCCCTTCTTACAATTTCTAGCCTCTTATATTATTCTCCTTTGCATTTTCTGAACCTTCTAGTTACTAGTGTTTGTTCTTTCCTCTAATTATCTTATATTTACTTATTTGATTACATGGTGTACTAGAACAAACCCTGGACATCGAGTCAAAGGACCTAGTTCAAATTTTGGCTTTACCATTTACTATTTCTGTCATCTTGATCCCTTAATCTCTCTGGGGCTCAGTTTCAATGAAAAAGATTGGTCTAGATCCCAGCTTCTTAACCTCTAATTTGTTGCCCCCCCCATATAGGGCGGCATAACTGAATGTGGGGGTTGCAAAATATGATTTATTATCAATAAATGTTTGATTTAAATACCTCTTTATATACCCATATATCCAGGGTTTCATAAAAGTTTCTCTGGAGAAAAGGGGTCATGAGTGGAAAAAGTTTAAGAAATCCTGAGCTAGATGACCACAAGGGTCACTTCCTTGAACAAACTACTTCCTTTCCCCATGTTCAGCATTTTTACTGGCTATCCATTGTGCATAGAATTTTCTCCCTCTTCATCTCTGTCTCCTGTTTTCTTTCAAGTTCCAGCTAAAATCTCACTGTGTACAAGGAGCCTTTTATAGTCCTGCTTAATTCTTGTGCCAACTCAAAGTTGATTATCTCCAATTTATCTTGTATATAGCTTTTTTGTAAATATTTGCTTACAATTACTTATCTTTTCAATTAGACTGTGAGCTCCTTGAGAGTAAGAACTGGGTTATTTTTGATTTTTTGTATTTCTTTGCAATGAAGCATTTAGCACTAATGGTGCTAAGTATATAGTAGGTGCTTAATAAGTGCTTGTAGATGACTTCCAGCTCTAAATCCTCCATATGATAACAATGATGAAGATGGTTTTTGATGACAACGATGATTATATTTATCAGTAGGGCAAAAATTCTTTGAGTTCAAGGGGTTTATATCATTTTTTATTTATTATCTTCTGTGACTATCCTAGAGTATCACAATTAGTATATGCTTATTGAATTCAATTGAATAGACCTACTACTTGTGTGGGCTTGATAAGTATTGGAATTTGGAAAGGTATAAAATATAATCATTTGCTTCTTTTCCCTCATTTGACTTCATTAGCAGGTCTAAGAACTCATTAGGTATAAAAATTAAGAGAATGAAAATTCCAGTCTATCCCCAATAAGAATACCCACTACAGCATTTTGGAAGATATTCAATAGAGAGAGAGGGGAATCCATTACCTCCTGAAGGAACCAATTCTACATTGGGGTGGCTCAAATTGTTACAGAGTTTTGTCTTAGGGATTTGATAAGGGTTGGACTTATGATTTCACTGATATAGGGAACTCCTATATGAGGAAACTTGCTCTCCCAAATGCAAATGCTCACCTTAAAGGATTACCAAGAGCACAGAAAAAGTAAATGGTTTGTACAAGGTCACACAACCATTATATGTGAGAAGAGACTAGCTAGAAGCTTAATCTTTCCACTGCTACAACCAGTTTTCTTCACTAAAGCTAATGGTACCTCTTTAGGTTTTTAAAAAAAATTACATAATTTATTTTCAAGTGCTTTGCAAAATGTACATTAAAATTTTTATTTTATTTTATATTCTTTTTTATTTTTTCAAATTCTCTTCCTCTCTCTGTCTCTCCCTTATCCACTGGGAAGTTAAGAAATATACTTATTAAACATATGAAATCATGCAAAGTATATTTCTAAATTAATCATATTCTGAAAAAAGCAAGAAAAACAAAGAAAGGAAAAATATGCTTCAACCTGCACTTAGAGTCCATTAGTTCTCTGTGTGAAGATGAATAGATTTAATAACATGAGACCTTTGAAGTTGTAGTGGATCATTGTATTGATCAGTCTTTCACAGTTGATTATCTTTACAATATTGCTTTTACAGTGTAGATTGCTGTCCTAGTTCTGCTCACTTCACTTTGCATTAGTTCATTCAAGTCTTTATTTTTCATGAAACTATCCCCTTCATCATTTTCTATAAGTCAATAGTATTTCATCATGTTCATGTAGCATGATTTGTCTAGTCATTCCACAGTTGATAAGTGTGCCCTAAGATTCTCACAAAAGATCTGCTACAAATATCATGGTATATGTGGATACTTTTCATTTGATCTTCTAGAGATTTAGTAGTGGTATTGCTGAAGCAAAGGATATGTATAGTTTTATAACTGTTTGGGTATAATTCAGATTGTTCTCCAGGTTTCTTGGACTAGAGTCCTACCAATAATGGACCAGTGAATTCATTTTCCTGTATCCTCTCTAGCATTTGCTATTTTCCTTTTCTGTCATCTTAGTTAAACCAAAGAGTATGATGTGTGATACCTCACCATTTTAATTTTCGTTTATCTAATTATTTGAGGTTGATAGCATTATTTCATATAACTATTGATATCTTGGATTTCTTCTTCTGAAAGCTCAAAAGTTTATATCTTTTGACCATTTATCAATTGGAGTATGTCTCCCATTTTTATAAATTTGGCAGAGTCCTCAATAAATTTAAGAAATGAGAGCTTTTGCCAGAGAAGTTTACTGCAATTTTTTCACCTGTTTTTCTGCTTCTTTTAATTTTGACTGCATTGATTTTGTTTGTGCAAATTTTGTAATGTAATCAAAATTATTCATTTTTCTTCCTCTGTATTTTGTTTAGCCATAAACTCTTCCTTTATTCATAGATGTGAGAAGCAATTTCTTCTATGCTCTCCAAATTTGCTTTGATAACTTTTTATATCTAAATCATGTACCCATTTTGAGCTTATATGATATATGATATATAATATTAGTCTACGTATAGTTTCTTCCAGACTACTTTTCAGTTTTTTCTAGCAGTTCTCTTTAGGTCTTTAAGGACCTTTAAAACCTTATTCTGGTTCACCTCTACTTTCCTTGCTTTGCTGTTATCTTTGGTCTTGATAGAAGACTTGTGAGTCATCTGCACAGAGCTGATGGGAAAAAAAAAACCTATGGGAACTGATAAAGTTGCAAACTGGAGAGAAAGGGAGAATGAAGGAAGAAAGGAGAAAAGAAGAAAGAAAGCTAGAGACAGAGAAAATCCTGTTCTTAACAAGCCTTGGATACAAAGCTTGGTGGTCTCTATTCTTATTAATGAATAGAATTATGACTGCATTTTGAACTTGAGAACAAAATGCCACAGATTAATACTATTTACGGGAGCAGACAAATATAATTCTAGCCCAGTACCCCATTCTTCCAAGGAGTAGAGTGACAGCCTCTAATTCTAACCTCCTAGTTTCCTCTCCTGTCAGGAATTAAAGTCCTGTTGGAGAAGGGTAGGGGAAAAAAGCTACTAGAAATGTCTGTTCTGCTTCCCTTTGAACCATACAATGCCACTCTCATGCTACTTTGGGGTATAGCCTCACTATTTTCTCTCTTCCTTTCCTCCCTCCCTTCCTCTGTCCCTCTCTCCCTGCCTTTCTCTCTCCCTTCTTTCTTTCCTTCTTTCCCCTTCTTCCTTCTATTTAAAGACCAGGTCTCCTTATTTTGCCCAGACTAGAAATAAAGTGCTCAGTCACTGACTAGTCCCACCACTAATTAGTAGGGGAACTTTGACCTGTTCCACTACCTTTTTAATCTATCTTCTCTCTCATCATCCAGTCCTCCATCACTTTTCTCTTAGTCCCCTTTTCTTCTACTTTCCTGCTGGCTAAGATGAATTTCTGTATCCAGTGGTGAATGTATTTTTATAATTTTTTCCTTTTCTCTTTAAACTAGTTATGAAGAATGAGGTTTAAACATCACCTACTCTTCCCCTCATATTACATCTTCCATTGTAAAGACTTTCTTGTACATCTCTTATGTAAGATAATGTCCCCCCTTCATCTTTTCTCTTTCCCCTTATCCCAGAGCATCATCTCATCAACTTTTCCATTCTTCTTTTGGGATCATGGCAGTATAACAGACGCATACACATACCCTATGTCTAAGTAAGCTTCTTCTAAGAGTTCTTATTATAATGTTCTTAGAGGTTATATATATTATCTTCCTTGTTAAATGCCTTATGATTTCTTTCTCATTTTTACCTCTTTCTGCTTCTCTTGATTCTTGTGTTTGTTTGAAAGTCAAAAATCTCTATTGAATTCTGTCTGTTCTTTTGACTTAGAAATGCTTGATGAATCTCTGTTTTATAAATATCCATTCCCTCTCCCTTCTCCCATCATATCAAAAGTATACTCAGGGGCAGCTGAGTGGCACAATGGATAGAATGCTGGGCCTTGAGTCAAGAAAATTTGAGTTCCAGTATGACCTTAGACACTTACTAGCTTTGTAACCATAAGCAAGTCACTTAAGCCTGTTTGTCTCAGTTTTTTTTTTTTGGGGGGGGGTCTGTAAAATGAACTGGAAAAGGCAATGGCAAATTACTCCAATACTTTTACCCCAAAATCCTCCAAATCAGATGATTGAAATAATCAAGCAACAACAAAATTTACAACAAATTATCATACTAGTTTTACTGTTTGGGTTATTCTTGGTTGTAATCCTAGCTCCTTTTCCTTTAAAGACTGCTATTCTTTTATAGTGGTATATACTAAACCTATTATGGTTCCACAACATTTGAATTATTTCACTCTGATTAGTTATAGTATTTCCTCTTTGACCTGGAAACTCTGGATTTTGTCTATAATATTCCTGGGAGTTTTATTTTTTATTTTCAGAACATGACTGATAGATTTTTTTAATTTCTATTTTGCCTCCAGGATCTAAGATATTTGGGAAGTTTTTATTCATAACTTTTTGAAATAAGATGTCTAGATTCTTTTTTTTTTTGATTATAACCTTTCAACAGTCAAATAATTTCTAAACTGTCTCTCCTTAATCAATATTCCAAGTTAGTAGCTTTACTTATAAGACATTGCACATTTTCTTTTATTTTTTCAGTCTTTTGACTATGATCTATTGTTTCTTTATGTTTCATGGAGTCATCAGCTTCCACTTGACTAATTCTGGTTTTTAAAGAATTATTTTCTTTAGTGAGTTCTGTATCTCTTTTACCATTTGGCCATTTCTGACTTAAAGAACTCTTTTCTTTTAAAACATTTTTCAATAATATTTTATTTTCTAGACACATTTAAAGGTAGTTTTTAACATTTGTTTTTGTAAAATTTTGTATTTCAATTTTTTCTTTCTCCCTCCTTCACCTCTCTCCTCTCCAGGACAGCAAGTAATCTGATATAGGTTAAATATGTGCCATTCTTTCAAACATATTTCCATATTTGTCATATTGTGCAATAAAAATCAGACCAAAATGGAAAAACACACGAGAAAGAAAAACAAACAATCAAACAAAAAAGGACACTATTATATTTCAATCCACATTCATTCTCCATAATTCTCTCTCTCTGGTGGCAGATGGCATTTTTCATCCCAAGCCTATTGGAATTATTTTGAATCCCCTCATTGCTGAGAAGAAGCAAATCATCACAATCGATCATCACAGTAATCTAATTATTATTGTGTACAGAGTTTTTCTGGTTCTAATCACTTTATTCAGTTCATGTAAGTCTTTCCAGGCTTTTCTAAAACCAACCTGCTCATCATTTCTTATAGAACAATAATATTCCATTTTATTCATATAACATTACTTATTCAGCCATTCCCCAATTTATGAACATCCACTCAATTAATTTCCAGTTCCTTGGCTCTATAGAAAAAAACTACCACAAACATTTTTGCATGTGGGTCCTTTCCTCTCCTTTATGATCAAAGAATGATTTTCTTAAACATTTCTTGCGTGTCTTTTACCAAACTATTAATTCTCTTTTTCATAATTTTCTTGCATAACTCTCACTTCTTTTCCTATTTTCCCCTATTGTTCTTATTTAATTTTTAAAATTATGTTTTGTTCTTTTAAATGATATCTTTCTCTGATGCTTCCAGGAATTCTTTTTGGGTTTGTGTGCATTTTTATTTGAGACTTTGCTTGTAGATGTTTTTAAGTTGTTATCTTCTTCTGAGTGTGCATCTTGAGCTTTCACTATACAAGATTTTTATGATCAAGTTCTTCTTTTTTTCTTATTTGCTCATTTCCTCAGTCTTTTTCTTGACTTTCAATTTTATTTTAGAATTAACCTCATCAGCTCTGGAGGAGAAGGCTGGCTTGAGTTTTTGAAGCTTGCTCTTGAAGCCTATTGGTTTTTGATGTTTCCAAGATACTGTGATCTAGAGAGAAGAGTAGTCACTGACTTCTACTGCTCTCTGGTCCTTAACTCTACTTCTTTAAGACCAAACCCATGCCTTTTTGCCCTGGAACTTTAACTTGTTACCGGGTAATATCCTAAAGAGCTGTCAAATGGTGGTCAATCCTGCTCCCCATGATAGGACAAGAGTCCTTTGGAATCTCTTTTTGATCAAATTTAGTTCCCTTACTGTTTCTGTTCCTTGGGCACATTTAATACCCACTGCCAGTGGCACTTCTGCTATGCTCTTGGCCAGTCCTGACCCCAATGTCTGCACACCTCTCTTTAAAAGTTCTTAATATTCTCAGGGCTGGAAAAATCACTCACCATGACTTTTTGTGGATTTTTCTGCTGAGAAGTTGATTTGGTATTTTCTGTAGTCATTTTGTAGGAGAGGATTTTGGGAAAAGTTTGGCAGTGTGACCCTTTACTCTGTCATCTTGACTGTCTCTCAGCCTATTCCATTTCCAAACTAACCTTTTAAAACTTTTTTTTTTAGGCAGCCTTATATCTCTTCACTTTGTGATAGAAGTGTGGATCTACTTAGTTCACTGTAGCTCAGAACTCTTCAGCTCTAGCTATATACCTCCCAGATAACAGGAATAACAGGAATGTGCAACTAAGACAGACAACCATAGCTGTTTAATGAGAAATAAGATTAAAACAATCAGATGCAATCCTTAACTCAATAAAAGAACATATTTAAAAAAATTGAAGTGGGTGGTTAGATGACACAGTGAATAGAGCACTGTTCCTCAAGTCAAGAGGATTTGAGTTCAAATCCAGCCTCAGACATTTAACACTTACTACCTGTGTAAGAGCCTGGACAAGTCACTTAACCCTAATTTCCTCACCAAAAAAAAGGTAAAAAAATTTAATGAAATAGATTAAAGTGTTCAGGGAAGGCATCCCACCCCCATCCTGGCCCTCTGTTTATTATCTCTGTGTATATATCTTTCTTTCTATTTCTGACTCTATTTATGTTGTGTTTCTTTATGTGTCTCTTTTTTCATCTCTATCTTTTTTTCCCTTTGTTCTCTCTTTCATTCCTTGCTGATGTGACTCTCATTAGCTTTTTTTCCCCCCCGGAACTGAAGAATTATGACTCCCAGGGCCTTTAGCAACTTAGACTCCCATAGCAATGCAGCCAGTCCAAGTTCTGCAGAGGGACTGTTACATCCAGAGGTATTGACTGAGTTCAAAGAAATTAATGACTTGCCCTGTGTCATTTAAGTAATGAGTGATAGAAGCTGGATTCAAATGAAAGTCCAATGATTCGGAATCTACTTTTCCTTCCATTGTAATGAGTTTCCTCTTAATAATCATTTATAATTCTAAAGGCCTTTAAAGGTTTGCAAAGGGCTTTCCTAGAGACAAGCCTGTGAGGTTGTGAGTATAATTCTTAATATCTAACAGAACTCAAGAACTGTATGTGGGCATCAGAAGGTTTTTATTCAATCCCAGATAGTGCTGTCTTTCTGACCCTCTATGCCTTTTAAGTTCTGAGTCTCAGTCTATACATCAAAAATGAAATGATAATAGTACCTGCCTTTCAGAATTATTGTGAGGATCAAATAAAATAATATCTATACTGCTTTGAGAATTGTAAAGCTGTATTCTAAATGTCAGCTGTCCTTATCCCTATTTTACAGACAGGGAAACTGAGTATGAGAGACTAAGTGATTTGCTCTAATAACAAAGCTAGTAAAGTACCTGAGTCATGATTTGAATCCAGCTCTTATGATCTTTCCATTGTGCTCTGTTGCCTCCACACGTTCCTTCCATTTCGTAGCTTCTTGGCAAGCTTTCTGGCATATTAATATTTAATTGACATTTTATAACACTTCATTTGAAAAGAGTTTTGCATAGATTAACTCATTTAAGCCTGACTCACATCAATGCTGGAAAGTAGATGTTATTATTATCCCCATTTTATATATGGTTAAACTGAGGCTGATAGAGACTTAAATGATTTGGCACACAACGAATGATGGAATTCAAACCCAAATCTTCCCAATTCTCTAATTATTTCTCTCTGAACATTATTCTCAACCAAAAAATGGGGCACAAATAAGATAATATTTGCAAAGTGCTTAGTATAATGACTGGAACATAGTAGGTACTTAAATGCCTCTCCCCTTCCCCCTTCTCCCTTTCCCCCTTATCTTCTCAATAGCTACTAGCTTTAACTTCTGCCACTTATCTTCAAAGTTTTGACTCCCAACATTTTCTATCTAAGGCATTGAAGTTGGGCACAGTCTTCTCTTCATTATAAGGCTTTATTAATTCAGATTTTATGTAATTGCTTTCTGAGGTTCTGCCTCCAACCTTGGCCAGGAAAGGTAACTTGTTTAACTATAATTAGATATATATAATGTCTATTATATATTATAATATATGTTATGTATATTATATATATTACACAATAACTATAAATGGAACCTTAGAATTATTTTGGGGGGATATAATAGGACTTTTAAAATAAAATTTATTGAAGCACGAGAAAAGGTTGGGGTACTGTACTCCCCAAACAAAAATCTAGGAGAGGGTGGGGAGCATAGGAGCTGACCAAAGTGCTGACTTCTCTCTGGGAATTGCTGTTTAGTGGAAGCAGTTAGGAGGCCTTCTCACACTTCCCAAGTTTCCTCTGCTTTTATGTTGCCATAAATTATTCAGGAAATTGCTTTTGCCTTTGGGAAGGGCCAGAAGGTTTGGTGGGGTGACATTTCAGCTGCTTGGTTGTTAGGAGTGAATAAGGCACCATTTGGGCATATTAAACAGGACCATTTAGCCTAAGGGAAGGAGAGATTCCCTGAGTACAACAGCTCAGGGATAGGAGCATTTGTAGCCATTAGTTACTAGTTGGCTGGTCTTTAAGAAAAGTCTTCAACCTAAGGTCACTGATCTTATTGCTTTAAGGAACCCTAGGGGCCCTTTGATTCAACCTGTAATTGGAATAGAACCCTCTTTGGTAATAATAACAGCTAACATTTATATATCACTTTGTTTTGCAAGGTGCTTTTTGCATACACTTTACTTGATTCTCACAACAACCCAGTGAGGTGTAAATACTATTATTATCACTCTTAGAGATGATAAAACCATCTGAGAGAGATTCAGATTTTCCCATGGTCACATAGCATGAGTCTGAGGTAAGATTCGAACTCGTTTTCCTGATTTCAAATTTAGCACTCTATCTGCTACTCCACCTAACTGCCTTGGTGATTGAATCTGATAGGCATCCTTCTACTCTTTGCTTGAAGACTTCCAGGAAGGGAAACCTAGTATTTCTCTCTCTCTCTCTCTCTCTCTCTCTCTCTCTCTCTCTCTCTCTCTCTCTCTCTTTAAAGTGCTACTGTTTTTATTTTATTTTTATTAGTTTTGAACTTTTTAGAAATAGCATTTTATTTTCCCAAATATATGTAAATGTTTGTAACATTCATTTTCTCTCTCCCTCCCTTGCCTCCCTTATTCTCACCCAGTATCTATTAAAGCCAGTAAATACAAGTGAAAATTCATTTCTCTATAACTTGCACCCATTGTTTTGTCCTCTGAAACCAAGTAGAACTAATGAGATCCAACAAAAAGTGAACTTTCCCAATAGTATATGAGCTTCTTGTATCACTTTTACCTTTGTATCCCCAGCACCTGGTTTCAATCAATCAACTAATAGATATTTATTAAGGACCTATAATATGCCAGACACTATGTCAAGAAATGGGGATATAAAAAACCAAAACAGACTTTGGTCTCAAGGAGCTTATATTCTAATGGGAGAGACAAAATGTAAATAAATAGATTTACACAAGATATATTCAAAGTGGTTGGAAGATAACCTTAAAGAGAAAGACTTAAGCCATCATGGAGACTGGGAAAGGTCTAGAAAGTTTAAAAGAGTCAAGCTATAAAGAATGTTAAATGCCAAACAAAGAACTTTATATTTGATCTGTTAAATAAATGCTCGTTGAATGAATAAATGAGTCTCTTTTCCATATGGCAGGTCTTCAAATATTTGAAGACAGATATATTCCCATCTTCCCACTCTGACTTCAAACTCTCCTAATCTATAAGCTAAATATTTTAAGCTCCTTAATTTATTGCATGACCTAGTCTCATAATCCTGGTTTTCCTCCTCTCAGCACTCTGAAAATTCTCAATTTTTTTCCCACAAAAATGGCATCCAGAACCAGACATAACCTACAGATGCGTCTGGATGACAATGCAATACAGGAAACCCAGAAACTTCCTTGTCCTTTTGTTGCTCAGTCATTTTCAGTCATGTCTGACTCTTTATGACCTAATTTGGGGTTTTCTTGGCTGACTTACCCAAGTGACTTGTTGTTTCCTTCTCCAGCTTATTTTACAGATGAAGAAACTGAGGTAAACAAAGTTAACTGACTTATCCAGGGTAACATAGCTACTAAGTGTCTGAGGCCAAGTTTGAAATTAGTAAGATGAGTCTTTCTGACTCGATCTATAGTGCCAACTGTATTTTCTTAAGATAGTTTAGGATTTCATTAGCTTTTCTGGCTGCCATGTCTTGTAATTGATCTTACTCTTCTTCCCCAACTGAGGTAGGAGTCTTAAACTAATTGAAACTTTGTGAAATCACTATAGATCCAAATGAATGATATATTCTGGACACTTGAATCAGGAACAAATTCACCAATTTGTCTCTAAAAACTCATTCATTAATTATTAGGTAACATCTTCCATCCTCTGCCTGCTATTAGTCAGATAAGCCAAATCACTAAATCACAGAATTTCACAGTTAAAAGGGACTTATTTACATTTAGCCCCTACATGAAAAGTAATCTTCTCTGCATCAAACCTTATAAGTGACCATGCAGTCATTGCATGAAGACGTCCAGTGAAGACCTATTTTTTAATTGGCAATCCGTTTCATTTTGGGGCAACTACAATTTTTGTGTAATCAAATGCAAATTAGTTTCTCTGCAGCTTCTGCTCATTGTTCCATTTTGCCTCTTGGAGCAAAAAGGAAAAAAAAAAAACAGAAAAAAAAAAAACAAACCAAAGCAACAAGCTGAATACCCCTTTGAAAGATAGCTTGCAGGCTTGGAATTTGAGTCCCTTCTTTTTCCTAGTGCCGTCCTCTGGATTCTTTCCAGGTTATCAGATGAACACTGATATCATCCTAAAATGTATTGCTCAGGACTGATCACTAAACTGTAAATACATGACCTTATCTGGATAGAGAACAGTGGGATCATTACTTCCTCTGACCCCTCTTGTTGGAAATGCATCAATACCTAACTAAATCTTTCACCATCCCATGCATCTTATCTACCAGTCGAGATTCATATTCCTAGCCCTATGAAAAACGTTATGAAGAATATTACACTACAGTAAAAATTTAAAAAAAAATGTTATTTTGATGATTGGAGAGACATAGATACAAATCCTATCTAAGAGTCTATGTATTAACTTTCTTGGCTGCCATATTGAATCAAATTGGGCTTGGGGGTCTACCACAACATCCAGCTTTTTTTGCATGAATTGTAGAAAGGATATTAATCTGGTTTAGGTCTTGCTGTAATGCAGATATATAGACTAAATGAATTCCTTTAAAAATCCATTCTACTTCAATGGTTTTTTGTATTAATGTCTTAAATTTTATCTTTCCCCAATCAATCTATTTTTACTTTCAACATCATTTTCTAAAAAATAGATCTGATCATCTCATAGTTCTACTCAATGAACTTACATGCTTCCCTGTGACCACCAAGAACAAATATATTTGGCGTTTAAGTTTTTCATTTCATGATCTCTTTTGACTCTTTAATGATTCTTACTTCTCTCTTCTTTCCTTATACTTTATGATTTAGTACCATTGCCCTGCTTTCAATTCCTCATATATGAGAGCTCATCCTCCATCTTCCTTCTCCATGCTTTTGCACTGTCTACCTCCCATGCCACTAGACTTAGTCTGCTCACCTCTGTCTCTTGGTTTCCCTGATTTTCTTAAAGATTCAGCTCAAATACTACTTTCTGCAAAACATCTCCCTAGTCTAATGCTGTCTTTTCTAAAATTACTTCCTTTCTGCTCTGTATATATCTTACCTGTATCCAAAGAGTTCTTTACATATTCTCTCCTCCATTAAGAGTGCCTCTTTGGGAACAGAGACTGTTTTTGCTTTTCTTCATATCCCCAGTCACTGGGTATAGTGCCAGGCATACAGTAGGTGCTTAATCAATGCTTGTTATTCTGCTTTACTTTTTGACCTACTCCATGGGGGTAGTCTATGGAGATTTTGGATTAGAGTATTAGATTATACATTTTTTGGGAAGGCAGCACATGTCCAAGGTGAGACGAGTCTATGTCTCTTTGGCTCTATCCAGTGCTGTGTGTGTATATAGGGATCTATCCACAAATATACATATGCATATATGCATGCATATGTACACATAAGCAAGGAAGATCTTTTTTTGGGGAATCAGCCAATCAATAAGCATTTTTTAGGCTCTAACTATAAGTTAGACACTGTGTTGTGTCACATTAGAATGTCTGGGGAGCTTCTTTTAGACCCAGGAGGAGAAGGAACATCCTGTAGAGGTTTCAGTGGTTTTGTCTCTTAAACTTTGTTCTTCATTTAATTATTCAGCATGCACACAGCGCGTGGAGAAGGCCAGGCTTGTGAAGATGGAATGCGGGTAACCTTTAATACCAACAGAAATGTTTAATAAGGTTACATTAGGCCCTGAGATGTCACAGTAGGATGCTGGCACTGCAGCTTAATAACCTGTGAGGAAAATGCTTCTGGAGGATGGGTTGTATCAATTAATCACTCAAACCCAAACAGCCTGGAAGTAACCCAGCCCTGGGCAAAAGGTGTCTGAACCATGTGGAGACACTGTCTAGAAAGCAGAGGGGAAAGAGTTGATGATGGTGGGCATTGATACAGGGGTCAATCAGGTGTCCTTTATCTTTCACAAGGACAGAGATATCCTGTGCTTATCATCCTCGGGTAGGGAGGAACTCTTGAATCTCCAAGCAAAAAACATTGGTTAGTACTTTGCTAGATTTTTATCTTTGTGGGATATTAAAGAAAAAAAGATCTTGTTACCTTTAAGGAACCTATTATCTCACAATGGCATTTGCCATTTCTTTCTCATTTAGATATTTACATTGCATTTTTGGGGCACCAATCCTATGATTCCATAAAATCTTCTGAACTTGTAATCAAATACCTTGTCCACTATCCCAAAATTCTTTTGCATTAGAAGGTGACATAATGATGCACAATTATCATTGCATTTGAAATCAGAGAGACCTGAGATATTTACTAGCTCTGGGTGAGATATGCAACTTCTCTGTGCCTCAGTTTTTCTTTTTACAATAATATCTTTTTATTTGGCATAAAATCTTGTGTTCCAAATTTTTTCTCTCCCTTCCCCATCCTCTTTCCCATCCCCTAGACAGCAAGTAATCCTATATAGGCTAAATATGTGCAATTCTTCTAAACATATTTTCACATTTATCATGCTGCACAAGAAAAATATCAAATAGGAAAAACTGAGAAAAACCAAATAAACAACAAAAAAGGTGAAAATACTATGTTGTGATCCCTATTCAGTTCCCATAGTTCTCTCTCTGGATGCAGATGGCTCTCTCCATCACTAGTTTATCAGAATTGCCCTGAATCACCTCATTGTTGAAAAGAGCCAAGTGCATCTCATAATGTTGTTGTTTGTACAGTGTTCTCTTGGTTCTGTTCACTTCACTTAATATCAGTTCATATAAATCCCTCCAGGCCTTTCTGAAATTAGCCTTCTGATAATTTCTTATAGAACAATAATATTCCATTACCTTCATATACTGTAACTTATTTTGCCATTCCTCAAGTGATGGGCATCCACTCAGTTTCCAATTCTTTGCCACCACAAATAGGGATGCTACAAACATTTTTACACATGTGAGTCCTTTTCTCTTTTTCATATCCTTGGGATACAGTGGATGTATTGCTGGATCAAAGAATATATACAGTTTTATAGTCTTTTGGGCATATGAACATTGTAATTCAGATCTGCTCTGACCAGGAGAGAAAACAGTGGGACTGCCACCTCTTTATTTCTGGAAGGTATAACCATTTTAATTCAGCCTCTGATCACATTATTTGTTGACTCACATTGGAATTGTAGTTAACTGGCTTCTCCAGGAATCATTGCCTCAGAGATTTAGGGCTGCAAGTTATCTTGGACACCATTAAGGTCTGATCCTGAAACATCTCATCTAATCCCATTTCCTTTACCCAAGGAGAAACCTGAGAATGGAAGTGACCTATCCCAGGTCATAACTGGTAGGAAGCAGTCTCCTATTAGTATACCAGAATAGAAGTACATTGCAATTAAAGAATGATTTGGAGTGACAAGACCTGAATTCAAATATTACTACTGCCACTTACTATCTGCATGGTCTTGGACAAGTCATCTCTTTTCCTTGGACCTCAGTTTCTTCCTTTGTAAAATGAAGGGCTTGGATTAGATGGCTTCTGAGGTTCCACCCTAACTCTGGATTTTAGGATTCAGTGAGCTGGATTCATATCCCACCTCTGATGTTCGTATTAACAAAGTTACAACTTTCCTGAGTTTCAGTTTTCCCATTTATGGAATGGAGGAATTAGACTATATGGACTCTGACCTTTCATTTCTTTCTATTTATGAAGTTTATAAGTGAAATATTACAGAGAACTAAAGTAGGATTCTTAGTACTTTTGAATAAACCAATAGTCCTGACTCCAAAGAAAATATTAGTAAATACTAAAAAGTTGTTGAACTGAACAATGTGCACTTGTTTTTTAGTTAGTACAACTCTTCATGACTCTATTTGGAGGTTTTTCTTTTGGAAAAGATGCTAGAGTGATTTACTATTCTGTCCCTAGATGATTTTACAGATGAGAAAACTGAGGCAGAATTAAATGACTTGTCTAGGGTAACATAGCTAGTAAATATCTGAGATTAGGTTTGAACTCAGAAAGGTGAATATTCTTTACTCCAAGTCCAATATTCTATTCACTGTGCCATCTAGCTGCTTCTTTTTTTTCCTATAGTTTTTTTTTCCTCCCTCTCTATCACATTTAATTTTTTAAAAAAGCCAAATTTCCAGCTGAATGAAGGATAATAGGTCTGGAGGGAAAAAACCCTATTTTTCTTACTTATATTATTAATTAAAAATTTCAGCACTACATTTGGGTTTTAATTAGTACTACTGAGTATTGAGTTGGCTACCCCTATTCCTTCCATATCTGTCCCCTGTGCATTTCTCTCCTGTAGCCTGGGTAAGAGCTATTAAAAGAACGAAGTTATCATAGAGGATCAAGAAACTGGGACCCTGAATAGTTTTGCTGAGTCCTGTGTGTCCTTTCTGGGAGATCTCACTGTATCTTCTAGGAGAGAAATCTTCCTTTGATTCAATATCCCATAAGTATGATTTAAGTGCTTCCTGTGTGCAGAGCATTGTGTTGGCAGTTGGGGGTAACATACAACTTTAGGTAACATCTCGAACTATTGTGTAGGGCTCAGTCTAGGAAGGAGATACGATATACATGTAGATAATAATAGTATATTAAAACTCATGAGTATATTAGAAAGGTGAAAAAAAAAGTGTTCTGGGATATCTGGTAGGAGGAAGGTCATTTATCATCTTGGCCCAGATCTGAGAAAGCTTATTGAAGGAAAATAACAATAGTTATTCAATTGGAGTCTCTGTTTTCAGTCTCTCCTTTTCCCAATTCATTCATCCTCCCCAAGCTGTGAAATTGATATTCCTAAACTTCTGATCTGATACTATTGCTCTCTTGCTCAAAAAACTCCAGAGGCTCCCTATTGCCTCTAGGATAAAAAATGGATCCTTTTTAAGGCATTTAAAGGCCATCAAAATCTAGATTTAGCTTACATTTCCAGGAAGATTGAATTCACTCCATTTTTTATTGGCCTTGTACGTGACAGTTCATTCTCCTCCCCTACCTTTAAAAAGTCTTTGCATAGACTGTCTCCCAAATCTGAAAAAAAATCTCCCTCTTAACTTCTCAAAATTCAGGGTTTTGTCAAAGCCCAATTCGAGTTCCATCTTAGACACAAAATCTTTCTAATCCCATGGTTTCCAATATATCTCTTTTACTTCATCCATCATTTATCTATCTATCTATCTATCCATCCATATATACATGTATGTGCATTATATATATATATATTATATATATAATATATATATATTTTATATTTGGATATATTGATTCTGTTTTCCCCACAGCTCCACCCCCATATAATATAAGATTTTGAGGATTGGGACTCCTTTTCTTTCACCTCTGCCTTTCTAATTTCCATCCAAATGGTGATTACATATTATTTTTTGAATGAATGAAGGATGTTGTATTTTAGTTGGGCTTTAAAGAAGGAGTAATAATAAAAATAGCTATTATTTTAAGAATGACAAAATATTTTCCATATTATCTTAAGTGAACTTCCCAACAATCCTGGGAGGTAGGTGTTATTAGAAATAACTAGAAGGTAAAAATCAACAGATAAAGAGTAGAAAAGCAAAGATATGTAGAAAAGAGGATATTTCCTCTGTCAGTATTCTCTTCTCATTTCATTAGTCTGATCTGACACTATATTTTTATAGATTCACCTAGTTCCTATAGTTCACAGAAGGAAGAAAAAAAAGGGAACAGGGATTTATTTAGCATCTATTATGTGCTTTTTACAAATATCTCATTTGGTAGTCACAACAACTCTGGGAGGTAGATGCTATTCTTATCATGTGCTTATTATTACAGCTAAGGAAACTGAAGCAAAAAGAAGTTAAATTACTTGGCCAAGGTCAACTAACTAAAAAGTGTCTGAGCCTGGATTTGAACTCAAGTATTTGTGAATTCTGCCCCCATCCCCAGAGTGACTGGCATTTAGATGGTACAGTACTGGGGCTGGAGTGAGAAAGACTCATCTTCATGAATTCAAATCTGCCCTCAGATACATCATAGTTGTGTGATCCTGGGCAAGTCAATTAATCCTGTTTGCTTTAATTTTCTTATCTGTAAAATGAGTTGGGAAAAGTAAATGGTAAGTCATTTCAGAGTTTTTGTGAAGAAAATCTCAACTAGGGACATGAAGAGTCAGACAGGACTGAAAAAATGACGACCAGAGCAACAACTTCCTGACTCCAAGCCCAGTGCTCTATCCATTGTACCACTTAGCTGCCCACTGGTGTGTGGGGCACTAAAAAGAATGAGGGCTTTGGAGCAAAAAAATTTGAGTTTGAATCCAGTTTTTTTTTTTATCTTCAAGGGAAACTTAGGACTGGAAGGGACCCCAGAGGGCAATTAGAGCTCTCTTTCAGTTTAGAGATGAGGAAACTGGAGTCCAGGGAAATGAGTAATTTGCTTAAGTTCATGCAGGCAACTAACATCAGAGACAAGATTTGAACTCAGCCTCCCTGATACGAGGGTTAATGCTTTTTTCATCATACTATACTGTGCTATACAGCCATGCTTCTGGGATTAGCAAAATGAATCTAACCTACCTTTCACTTGTTATCCCTTCTAACTCATATACTCAGATAGCTTTTATTTCTCACCCCTTTTCTTTATCCCCAAATTTCTCCTCAAGGTCAAATATCCTCAGTTATATCAACTGATCCTTAAAAAGCATGATCTTGAAGTTGTTCACCATCAGGGGAGGGGCTCTTTTGTATTTTTCCACCTTAACTTCTTCCTTTCCCCAAAGAGGAGAATGGAATAAACATTCTACATGTAGCCAGACCAAGAAAGACCTACTTACCTGGTCATGGGTTCTGTGCTTCCTAATCTTGTTTATTTTCCACTCTCTCCTCCCATTCTGTATTTCTCTCTTGTGCCCTCAGTCCATCAAAATCTCATTCATCTCTCAAAATTCAGGTCAATCCTGACTCCCATTGAAAAATCCTTTCCCCCTACTCTTCATTTTCTGGTTTCTTGAGCACTAATTTCCTCTGACCTTGGTGAAAGTTAAATCTGCAAAGTAATCTTTGGTAATCCCAATCAACTCCTGCTGGGAGCCAGCTGCTTTTTAATGGATCTCAAAAAAAGATATTTTCTGCATTATTCTTACAGACATACAACTGTGAACACACTTTCTAAAAAGGCAGAATGTGGATCAGTAGAAGGCCATACTTCCTAACAATGTGAAATATGTTACTGAGTAGTCACTTACTCAGGCAGTCAACCAGCATTTGTTAAAGATGTTTCTCTGAGCCAGGTCTAGTACTAAGCATTGGGAATACAAATATAGGCAAAAATAAAGACAGCTGCTACCCTCAATGAGGTT
The DNA here is from genome assembly GCF_016432865.1 of Antechinus flavipes. NCBI lineage: Eukaryota > Metazoa > Chordata > Mammalia > Dasyuromorphia > Dasyuridae > Antechinus > Antechinus flavipes. Next base: position 601,498,361 of record NC_067400.1, read on the forward strand.
GATTTCTTTCTTTCTTTCTTTTTTTTTTGATGGCTTGATATCTTTTTTTTTTAATTTTTATTTAATAATTACTTTATATTGACAGAATCCATGCCAGGGTAATTTTTTTACAACATTATCCCTTGCACTCGTTTCTGTTCCGATTTTCCCCCTCCCTCCTTCCACCCCCTCCCCTAGATGGCAAGCAGTCCTATATATGTTGGATATGTTGCAGTATATCCTAGATACAATATATGTTTGCATAACCAAACAGTTCTCTTGTTGCACAGGGAGAATTGGATTCAGAAGGTATAACTAACCCGGGAAGAAAAACAAAAATGCAGATAGTTCACATTCGTTTCCCAGTGTTCTTTCTTTGGGTGTAGCTGCTTTTGTCCGTCATTTATCAATTGAAACTCAGGTCTCTTTGTCAAAGAAATCCACTTCCATCAAAATATGTAATGAGGTTGATTTCTAATAAGGAAGAAAACACATACAAGAAAGTTGAAAATGAGAGGGTAGAAGAAGGTATCAGGAGTCTGGAGTATGATGAAATCCAGAGAAGTGCATTCTGATGATGAGCTTCTCATCAATGGAAGCATTCAAATGAAGGCTGCCTGACACAGAGGCTGCCCTGGAGGACTTAATTCTTTCATTTTTGAAATCTTCACTCTAGGAACCTGCTGTCTCCTCATGGGTGTGTGTCCATCACTTCTAGGAAGTCTCCAGCCATGGGATACTTAATTCTTGGTCATCTTCTCATGTTATTCTTGACAATCTCCTTTCTCCCTCTCCTGGTAATTCTGTAACCATAACAAAATGAATACTCCCATTGCTTATTAATGGATGAAAGAAACATTTATTAAGTGTTTTTCTATGTGTGATGTATTGTGCTAAACCAGGAATAAAAGCAGAAAACTTAGATTTCCTGATTTAAAAGACTTATATAGAAGATTATAGCTACAAGTTGGGTGGAAAGATTCCGTAGTCCTTAGGATAGTCAGAAAAAAAGATGGTAATGTCTCTTCAATGTTATTTCAAAAGTCATATAGAATTTTGATCTTGAAATATTTGACAATATTTAAAACTTTGGTGGCAAAACAGTTTCTGAGTTTGCTTTGTGGAAAGCACATTTGCAAACTGTAGAATGCTAGAATAAAAATACAAGTAATTTTGATGATGATGATGATGTGGACAGTGTTATAATTAATCAATCAATAACTGTTTATTAAATGCTTATGATGTTTGAGGCAGTGTGTTTGTTGCTCACTATTCAAAGATAAAAATGAAATAATTCCTGCCCTCTTAAAGCTTCCATTTTGTCACAAAACATACTTAAAATACACTTTACAGTTTGGAAAGCCCTTTATAAAAATTAGTTCATTTGAGTATTATAGCAATTGTGAAATAGTTTTTTTGGTGGGGGTGGAGTTGGGAGGGAATAACTTGGATTTGTGATTTCATCAGTATAGGAGCTCTTGGTGCATAAGTTTCCTCCATTGATGTAGATTAGCCATTCATCTGTAACTCAAAGTCTTACAGGGTTGCCAGAGGAAATCAAGGGAGTTGTACACCATTGGGCAGTTAGTATGTGTTAGGATTGGCATAGATTCTCCGGACGCTAAACCTTTTATGACTATGACTAGCTATCTCTTTGCTATCAAGGTATCACAGCAATTCTCAAACTATAGGCCTACATACATTGAAAGTCAAGTTCCTATGTCTAGTAAATTTTGCGTAAAATAAACTATTAAAATTGTCTCTTTTCAAGCCTCTCATTCTTTCTTCTCCCTGGCATTCTATGGAATCCCTCCTGATTCTGATGTTCCATGATTACTATAATTCTAAGCAGTATACTTTGCATTGTATGTTATGTTCTAGTTTACCCACAGACCCGTGTGTCAGGCTCATTATCTGGGATTAATTAGTTAATGTTTTTAGGGCACTTTGGATGTGAGCTGTACTTTATGTAGTGCTAAGTGTTGCTAAGGACTAAGGATGCTTGTTGCTGCCTTGGCTTCCATCCAATAGTACAGTGATTGGAGGAGCACACTCTCATCTGAAGAAATGTTTTTCTTTTGTGAATCAGGCAAATTCTGGTTCCATTCTCTGGGTTTACTACCCCTGGAAACTCAAGGTCAATGTAGGTATCTCTACAGCTCCTGGTCATTTTGTTATGTGCTGGAAATGATTTTTTTAAAAAAAATTTCCTTTGCCAAGGACCTTCACAGGACAGGAATCATTAGAAGTGGTGGACCAAAAACCATGTTCAATCTTACTAAGGTCACAGGTGAACAAACAGTGGTGAGCTTCTGATTGGCATTCTGTCTACTGGGTTACAATTTTATTTATTGGTGAACAGGGTTTAAACTAATGTATCCTGGAGACAGAGAGTGGAGGAGGAGGAGGAGGAAGAGAAGAAGGGAAAGGAGAGAGGGAAGGGACTCAGTTTCACTTATTAAAATTGTGATTGCAACACAGACTTAAAGGACATTACATCTAGGAAAGGTTTTAGAGATCAATAAGTCCAAGTACACTCCATTTGACAGAAAAAAACCTTGAGATTTAGTGAGAAAAATAATTATTCAACATCAGACAAGAGAATAAATGGAAGGCACAGGACATAGAACTCATGAATGCTAATCAACTTTTCCTTCTAATCAATCAGTCAATCAACCAATAAACATTTATTAAGTGCTTGCTGTGGGCTTGCATTGTGATAGATGCTAGGAAACCCTGCTATCAAGGAACTAATATTGGTCAAGATGGCATATATATATTCAAATAAATACATAATATGTACAAATTATTTTTTTATTTACAAGATATATGCATGGGTAATTTTTCAGCATTGACAATTGCAAAATCTTTTGTCCAATTTTTCCCCTCCTTCCCCTCATCCCCTCCCCCAGATGGCAGGTTGATCAATACATGTTAAATATGTTAAAGTATATGTTAAATACAATATATGTATACATATCCATACAGTTATTTTGCTGCACAAGAAGAATTGGACGTTGAAATAGTTGTACAAGTTATTTTTAAGGAGAAGAGAAGGGAGGCATTTCTACTGTTAACTATAGCTGTGCTTTGAAAGAAGCCAGGATTTTAAAGGTAGAAGTGAAGAGAGATCATTTCAGGCAAAGGGGTCAGCCTTTTGCAAAGTCAAATAATAATAAGTGGACTATTGAGGATAGAAAATAATAACTATATTCTTACCAATGTAAGTTCTGTTCTTCTCTTACCAAATGGGTGGCCCTTCTTGGCTCAGCTCACCTTTAACATAGTCTCCAGTCAGGGCAGTTAGGTGATGGTGTAGTGGATAACACACTAGCCCTGAAGTCAGGAGATATTGTGGATGAAGGAATGACAAGATTAAGCAAATTATTGGCTATGTAAAGTAAGAGTAAGCAGCTGAGAATGACTCTGAGATTGTGTATTTGGGAGCTTCCAAAAATGGTGGTGTGATCAACCAAAATAGAAAAGTATGGAAGATGAGAGGGTTTGGGGGAAAATTGTAATTGGATTTCTTTTGGACATGTTGGATGTGAGTGCCCTGCAGAACACTCTGTTTGAAATGTCCAATAGCCAGTAGATGATAAGAACTTGAGCTCAGGAAGAGTAATATATAGATCTGGAAGTCATCTGCAATGAGTATGATAATTAAATCCTTGGAGGCTGAAGAGGTCATCAAGCAAGAGGATTCAGAGTGAGGAAAGATGATGACTCAGAACAGATTTTTCCATAACACCAGTAAATAATGGTCATGACATATATAATGATCCAGCAAAGGAGACTGAGAGGGAGCTGTCAAATAGGTTGCAAAAGAACAAAGTAAAAACACTGTCCCAAAAAACCAAAATGGTGTATTAAATAGAGAACTTATGTCCCCACTGCAACTATGAACTTCAGTCTTATTTTTTGTTCAGAGTTTAGCTTTAATTCAAGAGAAGCTCAATCACATAGGACTGACTGTATCTAATTTAAACAGACTTTAAAATGAAACTTCAAAGTGGCATTTAATTTAGATTTAAAAACTCTCATTTCCCTTGGAATTCCAGGTATTAATTGTTTAAAGATACTTTATGAAATTTAATTAATCCATCAAAGCAAACTACAGGCCTGAAATTGTAGGGGTCAAGTTATTTTGGGATGTTTTCCAAATATACACATAACTAACAAATATGTATGAAGGGAAATTTCTCAATTGTTTTTCCTGCTAGAAGCCTGAAGAACCTTTTTCCTGCCCATCTCAGCATGAATTCAATAGAACAAATATTTATTAACCTGAGCTGGGTGACGGGGCTAGGAGAGCAATAAAACAATTCTGGCTCTTGAGGAGTTTATTCTCTATTTGGGGGAAGAAATATTTGTTGTTGGTCACTTGCTTTCAGCCATGTCTGATTTTTTTGTGACTACATTTAGGGTTCTCTTAGCAAAGATAGTAGATTGCTTGCCATTTCCTTCCTCCACTCATCTTGCTGATGAGGAACCTGGGGCAAACAGTATCCAGAGACTTGTCCAGGATCATATAGCTAGCAATTGTTTGAGGCCCAGATTTGAACTCAGGAAGATGAATCTTCTTGACTCTAGGCTGGGTGTTCTATTTGCTGAATCCCCCAACTACTCTGAGAAAGAAAGTACATGCACTCAGTAAGTGTACTTGACTATCCATTAGAGACTGTATCTGTGATCTCAGCAATTAAGTTACTCTTAATAAGAAGATAATAAAGTTTACAACTCAACTCAATCAGTTTGTTGTGTGTTATTTTTGTCCACCTGAAAATCAAAATATGGAAGCCACCCAATGTTCTGGAATCTACCTTTCTTTCTTTTGACACCTTAAATTGCCAGGGGAGAATTTTAACTATCCACGTATTACCTTCTACTCTTACCATGATACCAGATTTGATTTCTTTTCTTAAAAATTTCTGCAGTGACTCTTTACTCCATCTTATTTGATGTGTCTTAGTTGTTAGGTCTTGCAATCTGCTTATGTCTTGTCATTTTTATTTTTATTTTACTCTCTCTCCTGTATGTCCATTTCTGCCTTCTCATGCAGCCATCACCATAATTGTGTCACTTCTCACTCGCACTTTTCTATGGAGGAAAATCAGACACTAGTACGGAGGTACAAGGAAACAGGGTACAAAGGAGCCCACAGCCCAGGAGTGGCAAGGGAGATTTTGGCTTGAAAACTACAAAGGGGAGATTCAGGGTGGGGGATGGAGAAAAGAATTTCCCAGAAACAGATGGACCTAAAAACAAGATGTTTTATAGGAACTGCTGACCATAAGGGTGTTGGGACATGGGGCACAAAAACATCTGGGAGTGAGCAAAACTTTGACTCACTGCAGGCTCCCGATGGACAGATAGATTATTTTGGCAAATAGGCTCACTTGGTGCATCTTCCTGGTAAAGTAATTCATATAAAACAGACATGTGTAATCCCAGGGTCACTTCCACAAGGGATACCTTTAATCTATTCTATATGAATCTGCCTAATTATGTACATCCTGTCTCACCCGCTGAAATGAGTAGAGTGACAAAATACTTCTTGAGGATGGGCACTGGTTTTGCCTTTTTTTTATACCTCTAGCACTTATCACAGTGCCTGGTGCAGAGTATGGACTGAAAAAAGGCTTGTTGATTGATTGATAGAAAGTCTAAGGCAGGGTATCTTACCTTTCAGTCTACAGATTTCCCAACAATCAATGAATAGAATTTATAAGGTCTGTGAACTAGGATGGAAAAAAATTACAAATTTATTTGCCCTCACCTATAATTGAGATATATAATTTCCTTTAAACATTAAAAACCATAATTCCAAGAAGAGGTTCACAGGCTTCATTGAACCACCAAAGGAGTAGTAGGACACAAAAAAGACTAGGAATTCTTGATCTAAATTAAGAGTGCCACTTGCTCAAGGTTACATATGATTGATATAGACAGAAGTAGATCTCCTGACTGCAGACCAATCAGCAATTTGTCTACACTTGGGTCTAATTGCCACAATAATTAGTTCAATGATAAAAACCCCAATTGATGATGTCTTTTTCCCTTTAGACCATGTTTACTGAACTATAGAATGTTCCCCAAAGATGAGCTCTCTCTCTCTCTTTTCTTTCTTTCATTAGGAATGTCAGCTATAGTACATTGTACTATAATTTGAGCCTAATTTACTTTATAGTTTTGTATAATTGACTTGTTACACAGCCCATTCAGAGACTTGGCGGCTTGAATGTTGATGGCTGTATCCTTGGGAGCCACACAGTTAGTCTGACACAGGTGTCAGGGGGAAGTTGCCCTGGCAGGTCCTGGATGTTTGCATTGTGCTTTAGAACATCCACAGGGAGTGGAGATCTGTGGCTTTTGGAGGGGAGAAATGGTCCTTGCAAAGCTTCCCTAATGGCTTCTCCGAAGAACACCTGTGAGGCAGTCCTGGACACTGGATAGAAAATGGAATATTTTTGTACCTAGCCTATTATAAAGGCTGGAGCTGCCCCCAGAATCAAATCACTATTTGTATAATGATTCATGAATAATTAAGAACACTACCTTTGGAACTAGGGAGTTTGGGTTTAAATTCCTGACTTTGTCAGTTACTACTAGTATGACAGTTATTTCACTTTTTGGAGTGAAACTTTAAGTTTTTCTATAAAATAAGTGGATTGAACTAGTTTAATTCCCAAGTTCTTCCCAATTGTAAATTTATGGATCTGTAGTCTAGAATAGGTGGCTAGCAGATTCTGACTTGTGGACTAAAATTTGGCCATTGCTTATTTTTGTATAGCTTAACCAACATTTTTACCTTGTGGATTATACAAATACAAGTAGAGGGCTGTATTTGGCTCATGGATTATAGTTTGGCAATTCCTGATTGGAACTAGAAAAGAATAGAAATTAATTGGTATAATTTCTTTTTTTCTTCTTTTATAAAGAGACCAGTACAGGTTAATAGACTTGTTTGAAATCACATAGGTAGCAGACAACAGGGATATTAATATGCATTTTTATGCAAAAATCACTGAATCTATGAACTGGCAGTACTGGAGGCCATCTGCTTCAGCTCCTATATGAACAAGCATTTCTTTCACAGTATAACTGACAAGGGTTCATCCACTTTGGGCTTGAAGACCTCCCAAACTCAAATCTAATCAAGAAGCATTTATTAAGCTCCTACTGTGCACCAGGACTGCATTGATTGCTGAAGTAATCCACTATACAGGTAGCTCATTTTGTTCCTCAGTAGCTTTTACCATTAGAAATGTTTTGTCCTGGTGAGATCAAGGCTCAATTTATCTCTTTTTTTAGTTCCACTCAAGGCTCCTGGTTTTGCCTTCCTTGGCCAAGAAGCAAAAAGCAACGTCTGCTCTACAAGACTGAGAAAGAGAAGGCGTGAAGAACATTAATGATTTCCTCTTTGAAAGCTTTGCTTAGTAATTAATCAGTCACCACGCATTGAGCATTTACCTTAGGTCTAGCTGAGCTAATCACTAGAGAGGATTTAACAGAAATCACAAATATGGTCACAGTTCAAGGTCCCACAGTTTATAGATGAGGGAGTTGGGAAAAGAACCCAAATTTTGTTCCTTATTATCCATTTTCCTAACCATTTCTCCCCTCTCATACATTGTACCTTTGTGCTTTCCATGTTGGCTCATTTAAAAAGTTCCGAACCTGGATCCAAGAAGCCATGAGTTCAAATCTCACCACAGGCATTTGCTACCTATGCGATTCCAGGTAATTCCTGAGTCTAAGTTCCCTCATCCATCAAAAGGGGTAGGTGGTAATGACAGTCTCTACCTCCTGGAGTTATTGCAAGGATCAAATAAGATAAATGCATGCAAATGACTTTACAAACCTTAAAGCATAATATATAAATGCCAGCTTCCAGATTTACTGTTTGACCTTGGACAAGCCATGAATTTCTCTTGGCCTTGGGTTGTTTATCTGCAAAATGAGTGGATTAGACTAGATGACCTTTAAGCCCCACTATAGTTCATTCATCATCCCATGACTGCTTTTTTCAGTCCTGCTTCCTTGTCCCCTGATTTCCTCAATGACTCTTCCCCTTCCATTTGTCCCTTTGCTCATTTTTTGGAATACCAAGAGTTAATGCTTTCCATCAGCACTGCTTGGTTTTTACTGATGGCTCTGTGAGCTGAAGAGCTGGATCCCTGCCCTGGATCCTTTGCCCCAAACAGAAAAATTGCCTTTTTGGCGACTCTTTCTTCTCATTCTGACCCCAGGATCAGGGCACTGGCACCTCTTATTTAGCTCACCAAGCTCCTATTTAGCTACTGATTCAAGTAAAGCTTTCTTTTAAACCAGCTGGACTCGCAAGACAAAGACTGGACCCAAATCGTGGAAGGTGAATGAATGGCCTTTGCCTTTCACGGCCCCTTCAGAAGGTTCTGAGTAGTTGCCATCACTCAAATATCACCAGCAGTCTTCTTATTGTCATTGCTTTTTTTCAGAGAAACCAGAGCTCAGACAGATTTCTCTTTTCAAAGACATGTTGAATTTTTAATTTTGTTTATTTTTCTTCTATTGTAACCATGACCGTGGTGAGGAATGGTCCTGGGAGGTCTCTGTATGAGGTTATAGAAATCTTACATCCAGTTTCCTGGGGTAGCAGTAACAGCAAGAGCAGTGAGGTCCCCAGTGGTGTCTCTCTGTCCCCAGCAGTCAGACACCCAATGCACAGGAACAACAGAAGGGATTTCTCCAAGCTTTGTCCTCCCTACAGCAGCCTCCAAACTCTTCGGACTCTCAGCAATCTGACTGGAGCTTACTTGGGTTATGTTGTAACTTTTCTTTCACTTATACAGAATCTATTGAATAATATCCTGGTGAATTATGAAGAAGATGGACTTCAGAGTCCATATTAACTATGAAGAATCATTTCTGATAAAGCAGACTGTGGATGGCCGAGGTGATCAAGCTAATTATAGTTCTTCCAATTCACCCATCAGAAAAAACAAAGTTAAAAGCAAAACAACAGGGTTCTTTTTACTGATTGGGAGAGTTAAGAATCTGCTCTTGCTGAAAACAGGATTCTCTCTCTCTCTCTCTTTCTGTGTATATATATATATATATATATATCAATATCACTCCTCACTCCTCTTCCTTACTCTCTGCTTTGTTTCTTTCTTCTCTGTTTGTCTTCCTTTCTCCACTCTTCCTGCCCATTTTCCATCTCTATTTTTTGTCTCTGTATCCCCTCTATTCTCTCCTAGTGGGTTTTACAGAATCATAGAATTGGAAGAAAGGAAGGAAAGAAGAGAGGAAGGAAGGAAAGAAGGAAGAAAGGAAAGAAAGGAAGGAATTAAGGAAGGAAGGAAGAAGAGATGGAGTTAAGGGGACATTTGAGCAGGGGACAATGTCATCCCTTATGCTGGGAATGTGCTCTTTTCTCACCTAGTAGGGTCCCTAACAATCTCATATTCCACCTTTCAAAACCCTTTTGAAGTTATTTTATATAGACTTTGCATTTGCCTTTATTACTGTAGCACATTGCTTTTGTAAGAAGTCATTTTCAGTTCTCTTTAATTGTAGTTTTTTCCCCCTTTGAAATTTCCCATCCCTCTTGTCTATAGCTTAGTTGTATATAATTGTTTGCAAGTTATGTCCTTCATTAGACTAAAAACTTGAAGTTAGAGACTAATTTTTTGCCTTTCTTTGTATACCCAATACTTATCACAATACCTAATTCATAATAGACATTTATTAAATGCTTGTTGACTGACACCTTGCAACAGTTCATTAGAATATAAATACTAATAAGGGTAGAGACTATATAACTTTTGTGTTTATATTCCAGGATATACTCTATAATTTGCATGTGTTAGGTGTTTAATAATTGTACAGGAAACTGTATTGGACTGAATAATTAATCTAGAGTTGGAAGTCTAAATGAAACCTAGAAAGAACCAATGACTTGCCAAAGACCATACACGGATATAATAAAAAAGAGTCTTAGCAGCATAAGCAAGTCATCTGGCTGGGAGTTATCATGGGGCATTACAAAGTGGAATCAGTTTGGAGTCAGAAGACCTGGGTTAAAATCCTGCATCTATTTACTGTATGTCTGTTATGAAACAAATAACATCTTGGACTCAGTTTCCTGGTATGTAAAAAGGAAGGATTAAAAGGATGTAAAAAGGATTCAATTGCTGCTAAGCTCCTTTCCATTCTAGATATATGCACTTCTGACTTCAATTCCTTCTCTTTCTTTAACATCAAGCTGACTTTCTATCCTCAGGGAATGATTTAGTCCCAATGAAGGCCATAATGCGTATTAGAAGACAAACCATGGTAGAATTAAAAAAAAATAGAAAGAAAAAAGTCTACAACATGTCAGGAAAATGGAGTGAAAAGAAATCCGGAAGGCCCATTTGCAAATCTTAATTGAACAAAATCAATCCTTCAGCCTTATTTTAATTCAGGAAGTGATAATCCAAGCTTTCTCCTAGTGCATGTTTCTCCAAATGCTCTGGTTTTACAAACAACATCCTCTTTTTGGCTGACCTTTCCACATCAAAATTGCCTTTCAGAGAACATGTTAAGCCCTGAGGTTAGGACATCACTTTTTATTCCATTTATTCCTGGAAAAAAAATTGTGTGTGTGTGTGTGGTGTGTGTGTGTGTGTGTGTGTGTGTGTGTGTGCTGGAATAGAAAACAACACTTACAACATCAAACAACCCAGGTGCAGGACATCTAACTCCTAGTGAGATATCTATTCAGGGTGACAAAAAACAGACACAAAATTGCTGCTTTAGAACACAAATGGTAGGGGGTCTGATGCTTTTTCCTAGGGAAATTGAACTTTTCAGTGCTCACTTGAGGACAGAGTCAAAACTCCCTGAGCTGCAAAATGGATATCTTGAGTTCTAGAAGTGGTTCCAAAGGTGGCCTGTTATTTCCTTTCCCCCTTTTGTTCTTCCTCTCCTCCCTTCACCCTTTTTTCTTCCTTCATCCCTTACTTCATTCCTTCATTTTTTCCTTTATTCTTCCCTCCTTCCCTTCTTCCCTTCTTCATTTCCTATTTTCTCCCTCCCTTCTTACTTTCCTCCTTTCCCTATCTTCTTTCTTTTTTTTTAAATAAAGCTTTTTATTTACAAAACTTATGCATGGGTAGTTTTCAACATTGACCCTTGCAAAATCTTTTGTTCCAAATTTTCCCCTATTTCCCCCACCCTCTCCCCTAGCTGGCAGGTAGTCCAATACAGATTAAATGTGTTAAAATATATGTTAAATCTAATATATGTAAACAGTTTACATATTTATACAGTTATTTTGCTGCATAAGAAAAATCAGATCAAGAAGAAAAAACTGAGAAAGAAAACAAAATGTAAGCAAACAACAGCAGAAAGAGCGAAAAAAAACTATTTTGTAGTCCATACTCAGTTCCCACATAGTTCCAAAATGCTCTTCAGAATGGTTGTATATGTTCACAACTCCATCAAGAATGTATCAGTGTCCCAGTTTTCCCACATCGCCTCCAAGATTCGTCATTATCATTTTCTGTCATCTTAGACAACCTGACAGGTGTATAGGTGTGTAGTGGTATCTCAGAGTTGTCTTAATTTGCATTTCTCTGATCAATAATGATCTGGAGCACCTTTTCATATGACAAGAAATAGTTTCAATTTCTTCATCTGAAAATTGTCTGTTCATAGCCTTTGATCATTTACCAATTGAAGAATGGCTTGATTTCTTATAAATGAGAGTCAATTCTCTATATATTTTAGAAATGAGGCCTTTATCAAAACCTTTGAATGTAAAAATGTTTTCTCAATTTATTGCTTCCCTTCTAATCTTTTCTGCATTAGTTTTGTTTGTACAAAACCTTTTTAGCTTAATATAATCAAAATTATCTATTTTGTGATCAATAATGATCCCTAGTTCTTCTTTGGTCACAAATTCCTTCCTCCTCCACAGATCTGAGAGGTAAATTATCCTATGTTCTTCTAATTTGTTTATAATCTCATTCTTTATGACTAGATCATTAATCCATTTCGACCTGATCCTAGTATACAGTATTAGGTATGAGTCAGTGCCTAATTTCTGCCATACTAGTTTCCAATTTTTCCACCAGTTTTTGTCAGTGAATTCTTATCCCAAAAGTTGGGGTCTTTGGGTTTGTCAAATACTAGATTGCTGTAGTCATTGACTATTTTGTTCTGTGAAACTAACCTAATCCACTGATCACGTGCTCTATTTTTAGTCAATATCAAAATCAAATATCAAGTAGTGACCGCTACTTTATAATATAGTGTTAGATCTGGTACAGCTAGGCCACCTTCATTTGCTTTTCTTTTCATTAATTCCCTTGAAATTTTTGACCTTTTGTTCTTCCAGATGAATTTTGTTGTTATTTTTTCTAGGTCAGTAAAACAGTTTCTTGGGAGTTTGATTGATATAGCACTAAATAAATAGATTAGTTTAGGAAGTGTTGTCATTTTTAATATATAATCTCTTGGCCTATCCAAGAGCACTTGATATTGTTCCAATCAGTTAGATCTGACTTAATTTGTGTGGAAAGTGTTTTGTAGTTTTGCTCATATAGTTCCTGACACTCCCTTGGCAGATAGATTTACAAATATTTTATCCTATTGACAAGTCATTTTAAATGGAATTTCTCTTTGTATCTTTTATTGTTGGATTTTGTTAGTGATGTATAAGAATGCTGATGATTTATGTGGATTTATTTTGTATCCTGAAACTTTGCTAAAGTTGCGGATTACTTCTATTAGTTTTTTAGTTCATTCTCCAGGCTTCTCTAAGTATACCATCATATCATCTGCAAAGAGTGATAATTTGGTTTTCTCATTACCTACTAATTCCTTTAATCTCTTTTTCTTCTCTTATTTCCAAAGCTAGCATTTCTAATACAACATTGAATAGTAATGATGATAGTGGACAACCTTGCTTCACCCCTGATCTTACTGGTAATGCTTTTTATTTTTTATCCCCATTACATATGATGCTTGCTGTTGGTTTTAAATAGATGCTACTGACTGTTTTAAGGAAAAGTCCATTTATTCCTATACTCTCTAGTGTTTTTAATAGGAATGGCTGTTGGTTTTATTAAATGCTTTTTCTGCATCTATTGAAATAATCATGGTTTTTGTTAATTTGGCTATTGGTATAGTCAATTTTGCTAATAGTTTTCCTAATATTGTATTAGCCCTGCATTCCTGGTATAAATCCTACTTGGTCATGATATATTATTCTGGGGAAGATTTTTTGTAATCTCTTTGCTAATATTGTATTTAAGATTTTTTGCATCAATATTCATGAGGGAGATTGGTCTATAAATTTCTTTCTCTGTTTTCGTCTTGCCTGGTTTAAGTATCAGTACCATGTCTGTGTCATATAAACCTTTTCTTCTTTCTTTCTCTTCCCCTTCCTCTTCTCTTTCCATTTTCCCTTCCTTTTCTCTTCCCCTTCCCCTTTTCTTTCCCTCATTTCTTCTTCCCCTTCTCTTCCCCTTCCCTTCTGAATTGTAACATTTGCTAAATTCAGAAGTATAAACATTAACACTGAAAATTTAACAACCAGCTTCTTAAAGCTGACTCCACTATATTCTTGATATTCTCTGACTCAAGATTTTCCAACAAAGCCTGTTATATTCTAGTTAGAGATGTTGTAGGAGGGTATATGTGTTCAGTTAAGTTTTCAAGACCTTTACAAATTTTTCAACACTGAGAGTCCGTGATTCTGTGAGTAATGCTCTGGGAAATTTTTCTTAATAAACTCAAATTTGGATTCCATGAAAGAAAAATCACATCAAGGATGAGTTTCAGTTTCTATTCCAGGCTGGGACTGGTTTTCTTTTTAGTGGGAAGTTGGTCTAGAGAGAATGAAGGGGATTGGAACTAAAGGTAACTTGATTTGTCCTAACAGAAGGGAAGAGGTGAGGTATCAGGAATTTTAGCTCTAGAAAATTATGGACTCCAGCTTGGCTCTGATTAGTTTCTTCTTTGTTAACTCACTCAGGGATTTCCAACTCCTACTTAGTCAGAATTTTTCCTCCAGGGTCCAATTCCTTCCTATTGTCAGAATACATAATCTCAATTCCCAGGAGAGAACAACTGACTCTGGAAGTAATAATAAGAAGAGGCCAAGAGAATGTCCTTCCTTTTCCTAGGGGAACATCAGTTACCCCTCTGGAGAGACACTGGTGTTCTTGGTAATGACTTGTCATTAGAGATTGATTGCTTGAGCTTAACTCTTTTTCATTTTTCAGACACCCTGAGTTCCTTTATCTAATTTTCTTGGGAGGGAATTGGTCACAGTATTGCTAATAAGAATATTTTCTATTTATTTATTTCCTCACCTATTAGGCTGTGAGTTCAACTTCTTTTCTGTTATTTAAAATAAAATAGGCTACCCAGGTGGTTAGAAGAAGGCAATAGAAGATTTGGGGATCATTCAGTTAAGTTCTGCAGGAATCAATTTTTTTCCTGGCCTTCCTGATAAGTGATCATGGTAACTAGATCATGGATCTAATTTGGATTCTCGCCTGGAACTTTACAATAGCCTCATGATTAGTTTCTTGTCCAACCATCTTTCCACATGATGGCCAAAATGATGTTCTTAAGACACAATGCCATCTGCCTCTTCTATATAGCTCCCCATTGTCTCTAGGATAAATAACAAAAACAACCTGAAATTTAGAGCTGTTCTTAACCTACCTTCCCAATCTGATATATTTTTTCTCAATAGTATTTTATTTTTCCAATTATATGTAATGATAGTTTTCATCATTTATTTTTGTAAGATTTTGAGTTCTATATTTTTTCCTTCTTTCTTCCCTTACCTCTCTCTTCCCCAAGACAGCAAGCAATCTGATATAAGTTATATATGTACAATCACTTTGAACATATTTCCATATTTGTCATATTGGGAAAGAAAAATCAGACCAAAAAGGGAAAAACTATGAGAAAGAAAAAATAAACCAACAAAAGGTGGAAATACTATGAGTTCAGTTTCCATACTTCGCTTTCTGGAGTGAATCATATTTTTCATCCCAAGTTTCAGTCGGATATTGTGTTATTTTCCTTCCCCCACTCACTCTTCCAGTTGAATTGGCTTCTTAGTTGTTAGTCACTGAGGACATAACATACCCCTTCTCATTGTCTGTGAACAGGTGCTTCCAATCTTCTCTGTAATTCACTGTTTCCTCACCTCTGTTTCCTGGAATCTCTAGCTGCTTTCTTTTTTTTGTTGTTTTGTGAGGCAATCAAGATCAGTGTTACACAGGGTTACACAGCCAGGCTCTCCCAAGTCCAGAGCTGGTGCTCTAGCCACTGTTTCACCTACCATCCCCTCTAGCTACTTTCAAGATATAGCTCTGGTGCCATCTTTACTGGAAGCTTTTCCTGATCCACCTTCCCTATCCCTAATTGTTAACACTTTCTCCTTCCAGAAATTACTTTGTACTTATTCAACCGTGGACATGTTGTGTCCTACAAGTAGATTTGAGTTCCTTGAGGCAGGGACTTTTCTGTGTTTGTCTTAGCATGTGGCTTAGTGCCTGACACAGAGAAATTGCTTAATAAATGTATGTTGAAAAGAATTGAACAGAGAAAATGGACCTCTGCAATATGGATATATAAAATGTCATTAGGATCCCTGTAGGGAAAACTAGGTGATGAAATGGATAGAACACTGACCTTGGAATCAGAAAGAACTGAGTTCAAATCCAGTTTTGGATACATACTAGCTGTGTGACCCTGGGCAAGTTACTTCACTCTCTTTGCCTCAGTTTCCTCATCTAGAAAATGATCTGGAGAAGGAAATGACAAATTTCTCCAGTATCTTTGACAAGAAGATTCCCCAATAGGGTCTTGAAGTGTCAGCCATGACTAAGCCACATAACCACAATAAGCAGAATAACTACCACACCAAAATTGTTCTATTAGAGAAATGACCCCTAGCTATAGGTGAGAGTACCCAAGAAATGTGTGACAGACAGAAAAGCTTCCTGCCCTTAAATAGCCATCTTGTTCTCCAATTGATACCCAAGAAGGTTTTTTAGCCCGGGATACAGTGGGTAGAGTACTACATTCAGAACATGGTGGAGGAAGAGAGATTTTTTTTTTGCTTGGAGGGAACTAAATGCAGAATCTCAGTTCTCCTGCTTTCTCTCTGTGACTTTGAACAAATGACTTAACTTTCTCATCTACAAAATGAGGGGTATGGCTTAGATGATCTCTCAAATACCTTTTAGCTTTGAGTCTATGGTTCAGTGACTTTGCTGGACTAAACTTCACCATTAGTAGTTATTCTAAGCCATTTTCTATGGCTTCATTGGAGGCATTGTATAGAAAGAACATTGGATTTAGAGTCAGAGAATGTAGTTAAAATCCACGGTGAGACATTGGACCAGTAATTTAAACTCACAAGTCCTCATCAATAAAATTAGGGTCATGGAAGAGATGGCCTGTAGGGGCCTTTCCAGCTACAAATCTAGGCTCTTGTGTTATACTCCTCAGTCTCTGTATATGGAAATGAAGATTTGAACTAGGCAATTTCTAAAATCTATTTCTGCTTTAAATCTGTAGTCCCATGATCCTTTTTAAAAATGCATATGTGAGAAAAAACACATTGAATCAACAACACTTTGGTTCAATTCCACGAACTTTTTAAAGGACTTATAAATGATGTGCAAGATGGTGTTGTTATTCTGAGGAAACAATGATATATATAAAACCATCTCATAAGGAACTTAACAATTTAATAGGGGATATAAGACATTCAGCTGAATAATTATGATAAAGTAAATGGTAAATTTGTGTGTTCAGTCATTTATAGTCATGCTCAATTCTTCATGTCCCCATTTGGGGTTTTCTTGGCAGAAATACTAAAGTGATTTGCCATTTTCCTTCTCCAACTGCTTTGACAGATGAGGAAACTGAGGTATACATTATAAAGTCATACCAATTTTGACATTCCAAATTGCAAAATATCCTTCAAATCTCACATTCTTTGTTCAAAAGCTATTCTCAGGTCTGGAATAAAGGTACCTGACAAGGGGAAAAGTTCATGATTTTGAAGTCTAGAAAGGCAGGAAATGACTTTCTAATGCTATTCTCAGCTCTGAAATTCTATGTTCTAAGCTTCTTTCCATCTCTGACATCCCCTATTTGAGGGACCCTCTCAACTCTTCCATTTCACGTTCCAAGGTTCCTCTTAGCCTTCTGATTATATATATATATATAATATAATATATGAACATATATTATGTTATTATGTTATATATTAAATACATATGAATAATATATTTATAATAATTATTATAGTGTTTAATATAAATATATTAAATATAATATTATTGAATATATAATATCAAATATACATTATATATATTTTAATTCTACTTTACAATTCTGAATTCTCTACTGAAAGGTTCCTTCTATCTCTTAATTTTTTTTCAATTATTCTTTGAATAGAAGAGGATGGGGAAGGAAAGGAGATCTTTTTGCTTAGAGGGAACTAAAACAACAAATATTGGAATATTTTCACTCCTTTTCACAGAGTTACTTTTATGTGACAAAGTTTGACTTGTTTGATATAGATTTGATGAGTATCTTTATTTCTTTCCAGGCAGTAAGTAATGTTCCACTCAATAGTTTTCAAAAGACAGGGGGGTTTAGTGGACGACATGTTCAATATGAGTCAACAGTGTGATGTCAGTCAAGAAAGTGAATGTGATCTTGGGACATTAAGAGAGAAAAGATGACCATGGAGGTGATAGATCTGTCAGCCTCTGCCCTTGTAAGACCACATCCAATGGATTGTATTGAGTTCCTAGTGCTGCATATTAGGGGAAAAAAACATCGATAGGCTGAATAGTATTCATAGGAAGGCTATCAGAATGGTGAAAATCTCAAGTTTATGCTTAGATGGATGAATTGAAGATCTGAACAATCAAGGAAGGAAGGAAGAAAGGAAAGAAGGAAGGAAGGAATAAGGAAAGGAAAGAGGAGAGGAAGGAGAGAAGGAAGAAACAAAGGAAAGAAGAAAGGAAGAAAAGAGGAAAAGGAGGAAATAAAGGAAGGAAAAGGGAAAGGAAGGAAAGAAAAGAGAAAGAAAAAAAGGATTTATTAAATGTTTATTATATGCAAGGAACTAAGTAAAAAGAAAGGCAGTCTGACCTCAAGGAGCTTACATTTTATTGGGGGAAGACAACATAAAAAAAGGCAGCTGAAAAGTGAGCAAGCCTCTGTGCATGCATACGTGTGTGTGTATGTGTGTGTGCGTTTAGGTGTGAAATGAAGGTACTTCATGTGGAGAAGGGTTCATGATTTTGAAGTCCAGAAAGTCAGGAACTGACTCAGGAAATGGCTCACAAATGGGCATGAAGACAAGGTTGATCTAGGCCCCTTCAAAAATGGAGGCTTGAAGAGTAAATCTAATGGGAAAAGGTTTGGGAGAATGGAGGACTAGCCCATGGTGGGTGAGGTTGTGGTAAGATGTGGTGATGGAATGTCTCAGGGATAGGAGACCCTGACTGAAGGAAGTTCCCGGATAACAAACAAAGACCTCTATTTTATAAAGTTAGAAACAGACCCAAGAAGAGAATTTGATATCATTGAAAATTTGAAGGACTTTTATTTACAAGGGAGATAAAGTTAGCTCTATTTTTGTAGAATTTTTGTAGAGTTGCAAGCTGCCAATTGTCACTGAATTATAGAATACAAGGAAGGGAATGAAGTGTAAGAAGACTACTTTAAACCCAGGGCTTTGGATTCTTATTCCAGAGCTCTTCCCCATCACAGCTCCTCCTCTCTTTGGAGAGCAGGATCCAAGATCGAACTTGATGGGGATGTGGGGCAGCTTTGTTTCCCCTAGGAATATAGGGATGTCATTGGAATAGCTCAATCTCAAGCTACAGCTTAAGAATCAGCAGTAAAAAGTCTGTCTATACAGTCTTGAGGGAATGAATATTTATTTGGAGGAGCCAAGCAAAAGGGAGACTGTTTGGATAGTAAAAATTTCCTCAAAAACAGCTTCCACAGCTTCTCTAAGACCAACTAGGGGTTGGCTACACATGTCAAAGTTACTCTGAAACCAGTTGAGGGTTCTAGTTAGGTGAATTTGACTTTAGGTAATTCAAGCCATAATGAAGAGATGCCTTCGCCAGACCACATTAGCCTTGCTCTGGAAGTCCCATTTTAGGAAGGACATTGGTAAGCTGAAGAATATCTAGGCAAAAGCAAAAGGGATGATAATGAGAAAGGCCATAGGAAGATCAGAGATTGGGAATATTTAGTGAGGAGAAAAGGAACAGGAAAAGCCATGAGAGATGTCTTCAAGGGTTTAAATGGTTTAGTATATGTGCAAGAGGGAATAGCTTTATTCTACCTGCTTCAGGAGATAGAATTAGGAGCAATGGTGTTAATTAGTATTGTAATTATTGCCATGGTGGCCATAAATAGATTGCAACATAATCAAGGTTTGTCCAAGAGAATATATGATACCAGCAATGCTTGACTGGGAAAGGAGACCAATCATATGGAGAAGGGTAGGGGATGTCCAGTGGGAAGCTTTTGGGCTTTATTTATATCCATACTTTGTGAAGAGTTCTACAAATTGTAGTGTATTATATGTTTTTGTTAATTGCTTTTAAAAATATTTATTTAATATTTCCCTCAGTTACATTTAAAACAATTTTACATTTATCTTTAAAACCTTTTGAGTTCCAGATTTTCTTTCTTATTTCCATCCCCAGCCCCCATTAAGAAACCACATGTGAAGTTATACAAAACAGTTCCATAAAAGTCATGCTGTGAAAGAAAACCTAAATTTCCCACCCTAACAAAAAAATCCTCCAGAAAAATAAAATGAGAAAGACAGAAACAGAGAGAGATACATAGAGAGACATACATATACCCACAGTGAGAGAGAGAAAGGGGGAGAGAGAGACAGACAGACACAGAGAGAGAGAGAGAGAGCAGATAGACACAGAGAGAGAGGGGGGAGGGAAGAGAGAGAGAGAGAGAGAGGGAGAGAGAGAGAGAGAGAGAGAGAGAGAGAGAGAGAGAGAGAGAGAGAGAAAGAGAGAGAGATGCTTCAATTTGTATTTAGACACAATCAGTTCTTTCTCTGAATATGGATAGAATTTTTCATCATAATTTTTCATCATAAGTTCTTCAGAGTAGTCATGGATCATTATATTGCTGAGAATAGCAAAGTCATTCATGGCTGATAATTCCATAATGTTGCTATTACTTTGTATACAGTACATTTCACTTTGCTTGAATTCATGGAGGACTTTTCAGGTTTTTTTCTGAGAACATCCTACTCATCATTTCCCATAGAACAATAACTTCCATCATAATTATATATATGGTGTATGATTGTGATTGAATATTACTATGCTATAAAAAATAATGAACTTGTAGATTTTATTAAAACATTGATAGACTTTCTTGAAATAATGAAGAGTAAAATAAGAACTAAGAGAATGTTGTATACAGTAACAACAATATTGTTTTAGGAACACTGAGCAACTAATCGTTTTGTGTATTCTAAATAACCGAATTAATTACAATGGACATATAAAGGAAAATGCTATTTACATCCAGATAAGTGATATATAGAAGTATGTATTGAATGAGTTTACACACATACATACACACACATGCACACACTCACATATACACACAGTCATGCACACCTTTGTGTCTCGTGGTAGCCATTTCTAGTGTAGGTGAGAGGGAAGAAAAAAGAAAAAGAAACATTTACATGATAAAATTATTATTTATTTAAAAGAAACAGTAAGTTGTACATAATAGACTTGCCACTTTACTGAGCAATCACCTTTTTATTATTCTACTATGTTATGGAAATGCTTACTTTCTTTCATAAATTAAAAATAAAATAAAATAAAAAAAAGAATTCTAGAGAAAGGTTGCCATCAGATAGACTTTCTGAAGAAGACAAAGACAAGAGTCATACAGAATGATTGGGCAGAAAGGGCATGTCCTATGTGCTCTTGGATCAAGCACTGGTATAGATGAAATCACTGATCCACAGAGTGCTCCACAAAATGGGAGTGAAAGCCCTGGACTCCTGGTTTTTCTTTAAGGCTCAGGCCAAGTACCACTGCTGTTCATCCAGGAAGCTGTCTCTGATTCCTCTTTCCCTCCTCTAGTTGTCAATCTTCCTTCCTCCCTCAAGTTACCTTGGTTTTGCTTGTCCATATGCATATTATACTTCCAAATCCTGGAATATAGGTTTTATTTCAGTCTTATCCCCAATCTCATATAGAACATCCTCATACATAGTGAGGATTCTAAAAAAGTTTATAGAGTTGTAGATCCAATAAAAGAGTTCTGGTCCCACAGTAACGTGGGTGGAACTGTGAATGGATCCAGCCATTCTGGAGAGCAATTTGGAACTATGCTCAAAAAATTATCAAATTGTGCATATCCTTTGACCCAGAAGTGTTTCTACTAGGTTTATACCCCAAAGAGATATTAAAGGAGGGAAAGGGACCCACAAGTGCAAAAATGTTTGGAGCAGCCCTCTTTATAGTGGCAAGAAACTGGAAACTGAGCGGATACCTATCAATTGGAGAATAGCTGAATAAGTTATGGTATATAAGAATATTAGTGTTCTGTAAGAAATGACCAGCAGGATGATTTTGAAGAGGTCTGGAGAGACTTACACGAACTGAAGCTGAGTGAAATGAGCAGAACTAATAAATCATTATACGCGGCAACAATATTATATGATGATCAATTCTGATGGACATGGCTCTTTCCAACAATGAGATGATTGATGACAGTTCCAATGATCTCGTGATGAAGAGAGCCATCTACATCCAGAGAGAGGACTGTGGGAACAGAATATGGATCACACCATAGCATCCTCACTCTTTTTGTTGTTGTTCGCTTACATTTTGTTTTCTTACTCATTTACTTTATTTTTTGATTTGATCTCTCTTGTGCAGCAAGAGAATTGTATAAATATGTTTACATATATTGGATTTAACATATATTTTGCATGTATAACATTTTTTTTTGCATGTATAACATATATTGGATTATTTGCCATCTCGGGGAGGGAATGGGGGAAAGGAAGGGGAAATTTGGAATACAAGGCTGTCAATGTTAAAAAATTATCTGTACATATGTTTTGAAAATAAAAACATTGTTGTTCAATAAAAACAAAAGAGTTCTGGTCCCAGATCTGTAATTAATTGTAATTAAATGTGATCTTGGATAATTTTTTTTCTGCTTTCTCAGCCTCAATTTATTCCTCTGTATGATTAGGGGATTGGCCTCTATAGTCCTTTTTAGCTCTGGGATCCCATGACCATGGATACCTTAATGACCACCCAGACACACAGTGGGATTCTAAACTTTTTGATCCTGACAGCAGTAAAATATTTCTCCGTTGATTTCTTTTCTTCTTGTAATCACCTGGCGATAATGAACAAGCCATTCAAGAGCTTCAGAGCCATTTTAGTTTTATTTTATTTCTTCCTGGAGTTCAATACCTTTCAAAGCCCCTCTCCAGTGGTAATGCTATTTTCTTGGCAGGAATGCATTTATTGGAGCTGTCACTCACTCTGAGTGCTGCTCTGATGCCTTCCCGCTTCCCTAGCCTCTGACTGACAGAGTGATACAGCTATCTGTAATTTAAAGGCTCATAGACCCAAATTACCCACACAGACCTTGCCCATGGCACCAGTTAAGAACTGGATTTCCCTCAAATTGGTTTCTGGGCAGATTCTTGGCCCAAGTTGCTGATTTTCCCTCTCCTGCTCAGGGACCTTTGGGAAGTCAGAGGTAGGATGGTACATTGGAGGGAGTATAGGACTCGGCATCAGGAAAGAACTGGGGATTGAATCTTGTCTGAGTTTTGCTGTGTGACTCTGGGCAAGTCATTTAACCTCTCTTCTCCCATTTCCTTTTCTAGGAACTGGGGATGATTATGTGTGATGCATTGATCCCACAGGGTTGCCATGAGATTATGTATGTGAAGGGACAGTAACTAGATGTGTGATTTCATTTGTTTAAGAAACTCTTTACCAACACAAGTGGACACCTCTTCAACTTTAAGACTTAGGGAATTTCCTAGGAAGTGAGGGATTAAGTGATTTGCCTGAATCACAACCCCTCACCCCCCCCCAAAAAAAAACAACCAAAATTAAAAAAACCTTATCCTTATGGAAGTTAACTCTGGTTTTATAATGGGGCTTTCAAGGAGTACTTAGGTATTGCTCTTTATTAGTCTGTGAGCTCCTTGAGATCTAGGATTGATTTTGCTTTTTTTTTTTTAAATCCCATGATGATATAGTGCCTTTATATAGTAAGTGCTTAATAAGTACTTGTTAACTTGACTATTCTCCTCCACTGCTTGCTTTCTCCCCTTTTTTGTAGTTATTCAGTTGTGTCCCATTTGTGATTTTCTAAATAAACATATGGCACTGCTTTGCCATTTCCTTTTCTAGTTCAATTAAGAGATGAAGAAACTGAGAAAAACTGAATGAAGTGACTTAGTAAAGTCACCTAAGCTACTAAGGGTGTGAAGTTAGATTTGAATTCATGAAGAAGAGTCTTTCTGGTTTCCAGTCCAAATTCACTAGTTGCCTAAGAAACATTTGTTGATTGATCAGTGGACTGAAAGATACTTAGGGAGGAGAGAAATCGAAAAGGCTCAGGGAATGTGGGAACAAGCCTTTAAGTGTCTGTACTGTCTAGAACCATTCTCCTTTCTTGTCATCAGCCTTTGGTGGTATTCTTCACCTGTTAAAATCAAATGGTCTAGACCAGATGCTTTGTGCTTCAGGTGCTCCTCAGGAAAGTCTTCTTCACTTGGTCCATTACTTTTGCTTGGGCCGGCCTGTTTTTATCCTTATCCATTGTAATGATATTAGGACTGGCATTAGAAGAATTGAGTTTGAATCCTCCATTAAATACTCTGTAACTTATCTATCTAATTCTAAATCACTTAATCTCTCTCAGACTCAGTTTCTTTATTTGTAAATGGAAGACTTGGATTCAATGACCCCTAAGATTCCTTTTAAGATAATTCGATGCAATCCAAGTGAGCATCTATTAAGTACCTACTATGTTCAGTGTCTTGTGCCAGATAAGAGGGGAGATAAAAAGCTAAAACTAAAATGGCTCCTGTATCCATCCCAGTTTATGATCACATAGTTCTTCTGTACAACAGAGCCTTTGCTGGTCTGATCAGGATATCACCATTTAGAGGCAATTTCCAGTAATTTAACACACAACACACACACACACAATTTAGAGTCTTGGGATCTTGGTTCACATCTCAGCTCTACTAAGGTCACTTCTTCCTCTCATGTCACTCCTGGTTTCTTACTCATGAATGAATGCATGAATGAAAACTACTTTGGCTAGGCTGCTTTACCTGGGCTGTGGGTGGGAGTTAGTGGGGATGGCTATTTCCTTCTCCACAGGAGTCACTTCCCTCGATTAAATCTTTAGTTTCCTTTATGTCATAAGTAAAATCTCTCCTTGTGTAAGAAGCCTTTCTCTTAAATCTTAATGTCTTCCCTCTCAAACTATCCCCAATTTTATCTCATCTATATGTTATTTGTGGGGCAGCCCCATGATTCAGTGAATAGAGTGCTGGAGCTGGAATCAGGAAGATTTAAGTTTAAACCCAGGCTCAGACACTGTATGACTCTGGACAAGTCACTTAATTCTTACCTACTTCAGTTCCTCATCTGTAAAATGGGGACACATTGGAAAAGAAAATGCTAATAGTGGTTTGTGTATAGTTTTTACTTCTTGTCTCTCCCATTAGACTCTTTGAGACCATGGATTAATTTGTTTTGCTTGTCTTTGCATTCCCCGAACAATGCCTGATACATTGTAGATGCTATGAAATCCTTGAAAGAATGAACTCTTTTTTCTTTTCTGCTTTTCTTTGTATCTGTAGGATCTAACAAGTCTGTGTCTTTCACATAGTAGATGCTTAAAAAATATTTATTGACTGAATGACAATGCCTGGCACACAACAAGACTTTAATAAAAGTTTACTGACTTAGTTTGATCCTTCTATGTATCTTTGAGAATGTCATTTAACTTCTTAGAAAAAAGATCATTTAACTTGGTAACTTTTTGGGGAAAACTTCACTGGACTACAGTTCATCTGAAAAAAATCTGGGAATCCTAAGTTTGATGCATGAATGAATAACTAAAATGTGGTTATCAGTCAATAGAACACTGGGCCTGGAGTCAAGATAAGCTGATTTCAAATCTAGACTCTGATACTTACTAGCTATGTGCATCCAAATCACTGAATCTTTGTCTGCCTCAGTTTCCTCAGTGTAAAATGGCGATAATAAAAGCATCTTCCTTCCAGGGTTGTTTTGAGGATCAAATGAGCAGATTTTTGTAAAGCACTTAGTATAATTCCTGGAACATAGTAGTCATTAAAGAAATGCTTGTTATTTTCTTCTGTGATATTTAAAAATTTTTGAGAGACATAGATTCTGGGAATTTTAATCATTTTCTTAGTAAGGCCAGCATACTATTACTAAAAAAACGGTCACTTGGCCATCTCTCTTAGACCGAAGACCCCTAATGGGATCATAATTGATATGCCCTTTGAAGGCTACGTGTTCTTGAGGAGTAGCAAGCAAATTTGATTGTTTAACACAATGGGAGGTGGGATATATTAAAATGGGGGTCTTGGGGTATACAGTTTAGGTCACCCAAATCTTGGCCAAAGAAATGTCAATTTCCACATTACCTGTCTTGACTAAAAGGGTAAGCAATATTTTGTCAGATCTGTCTGAACAAACACAAGGAACAGAAATACATCTATTAGCCCAAAGTTAGAATTTCTTTTACTGTCTGATTATATCTTGGTCTGGGGAAATCCTTATGAGAGATTTCTCACACTGGTTGGTGTTTGAAAGAATAAGTAGGAAAAAAAGAAAAACCTTGATCCTAATACAATATTTAATTATTAAGTACAAGAGAGAAAAATCCATTTCCCAACCTCCATTCAAAATGTGATATCAGTGGTCCAGTGAGGACTCGTAGACAAAATGAGTTTACATTTCCATCCATATCAGCCCAAAGTCTTAAATAAGGCATCAGTGGAGGTTTTATACTTTAGGTTGGAAGACTTCTTCAGTGCTTAAATGGAAGGCTCCATTCTTTGCCTTGTTGTTCCTGATCTGGCTTCTTCTTCAGGCTTCACTTTATACAAATGAAAAAGTAAGAATAATTACCAAGCAGGACATTAATGATCTGTTGCTTGTGGATGTGGTCCAAGTAGTTTAAAGACACTTCAAAAGGGCATATTTTTTTCAGCAAATTACTACTCTTCCCCCCAAATCACTAGATATCCCCTGTTTGGGGAGGACATTATTCATCTTATTGTGTAATGGAATTGGGCAGTATTGGTGACCCAGATTCTAATCCCAGTTCAATTACCATTTCATTGTAGGATGCTGAAGGTAGGTTATTTCACTTGCTCATATTTCAGTCTCCCCCCGGGGTGATATATTGGCGTCTTTACTTGACTAAGCCTGAAGAAGAAAAGACATGAGGGAAGGACCCGATAACTGACTTTATGCATCTGAAGAAATATTTTATGGAATACCAGAGAATCTTTTTCTCCTCCATCCCAGAGGGCAGAACTGTGATTGGCTTGTAAACTCCTTAAGAGCAGGGATTGTTCAACATTATGGAGAAAAACAAATTTAAAAGGTTTTAGAACATTGATCAAGAGTATGATAAAATGGGAGTCCAGAAGACAAAGGGGACATGACTCACCTCAAAGTGATAAACTTGAAATCCTGAGGGAGATGTATTTTTTTATTATAACTAATATAGCAATTTATTTGACTGGACTGTTCATTTTTTTGATGAGGGTCTTATATTTTATTTTTATTTCTTTGTTGTTCAATTTGGGAGGTCATTGAGAGGAACAGATTATAAATGCATATAAAATAAATTTATTTTTAAAAAGATGATGGATGTAAAAAGTAGGGATTCTTGGCTATTGTATTTGTAAGGAGAATTACATACTTGTGTGAGACTTTTCTTAGAGTATGTTGATAAGCATTATTGGCAGTAGTACTGCTCAGATCAATGGTTTCTTGTATATTTTCCGAAAGATTATTTTATTCTTTGTATTTATACCTCTTCTTCTCTGTGTCTAGCTCAGTGTCTGGCCCATAGTAGTTGCTTAATAAATGCTTGTTGATTGCACAGTGAGGAGTGAGTTGCAGTTGGAAAGCACCAGATTTCAGAGGTGAGAAAGGAAAAAAAAAAAAAAAAAACCAAAAACACTTTCTGAGAATTGGAGCTGTCCAACCCTAGGCTGTGCTGACTGGAGAGCTAGTGACTTTCCTTTGATTGACCTTGGTCATTAGAGATCTTTCTGGGGAGTCTAGAGAATCACTTGTTTGGTAGATTATAAAGTAGATTCTTGTTTAGGTCCAGGTTACAATGGATGGCTTCTGAAACCCCTTAAAGGTTGCTATTCTGGGATTTATAAGAGCTCATTCTGTTCTTATTCTCTGTGTTTCTAAGAAAACAAACAGGCAAACAAACAAGCAAACAAAAAACACAAAACTTCCCCTTCTCAAGTAAATAATACAGGAAATAGATCTATAATTTTCATTAGGACAGGGAGTTTTCAAGTGAGGGAACTTCTACCAGTGCAGGTTGACACCTTCTCTGTAACCCTCAGTCTAAAAGACCAGTTTTATTTTGGTTTCAGGACCTCTTGATATTCTCAAAAAATATTGAGGACCTCTGGAAGAACTATAGCTTGTATGGATTATAAATATAGATATATTTTAACATGTTTTAATAGTATTATGGGCAGCTAGGTGGCAGAGTGGGTAGAGTGCCAAGTCTGGAGTCAGGAAGACTCATATTTCTGTGTTCAAATGTAGCCTCAGACATCACTGACTATGTGGTCTTAGGCAAAAATCACTTAACCCTGTTTGCCTCAGTTTTCTTGTCTGTAAAAATGAACTAGAGAAAGAAATGGCAAACCACTCCCATATCTTTGTCAAGAAAACTCACATAGACTCATGAGGAATCTTGACAGCAACAGAAATAGAATTATGAAAAAATATTTTTGACTTCATGGACTCTCCCCTTCAAAAAGTCTCAACCCCACCCTCTCCTCCCCAGAGATTCCCAGATTACAGACTGAAAACTACTGCTCCAGTCTTAAAGAGCTACCTAGAGCACTGAATAGTGAGGAGTCCTGCTAGTAAGTGTCAGAGGAAGGATTTGAATCCACCTCTCCTCACTTCAAAGTCAGTTCTCCTCTCACTAGAGTTTGCTGCCTCTCATTTCAAGTAAATAATAACCAGGAAATCTATTCATGAGACATTAAAGAGAGAACATTAGGAATTGTTCTCCAATATGCTTCATTATAGACAGTTACCTACTTCAGCCCTAATTGGCTTTTTGCTTTCATATTTCCAGAGCTACTGAGCTTTTTCTTCCTTTTTTCTTTTTAATTTCAGCTCTTTTCCATCTAAGGAAGGATGATTAGCTTGTACAGCAACATCCTAATGTTTTGGATGGAAACCAAGGCACTTGTGGAGACTGTTGAGGCTAATCAAATGAGTGTATTCACTCCTGATTTTTTCTTGCCATGCTATTCAGAAAATAAAAGAGAGAACCTGGGGATTTGGAGGGAGGGAAACAATGCTACTATTGTCTTGCTTGGTAGAGCTGAGTTGGAGAGGCAAGCTCAATTAACCCATATGAGGATCTATGGCCAGTTTGGATCAAATAGCAGGAAACTAGAGTGATCTTTTTTGGGAGTGGGAAAGAGCAGGAGTGATTGTTATTTTTTGAATAGAATGCACTCTCCTTTAATAGAATGTAAGATCTTTGAGGGCAGGAGCTACTTTCATATTTATTTTTCTATCCCCAGTGCCTAGGACAGTGCCTAGCTCATAATAAGTGCTTAAAAAATGCTTGGAAAAAAATAGTAAGGAATTCAATTCAATTTTCCAAGCATTTTTTAAGCTTGGAAAATTGAATTGAATTCCTTACTATTTTTTTCTGAGATAGGATCACAAACAGGAGAGCTTTGTTCTCTTCAAGATGATGGCTTACTCAAGCTTATGCCATTTCTGTCACAAATAATAATGATAGCACTATCTGTAATAAATCACAATCGAGTTAGAATGAAAGGATGAATAAATGAATGAATGGAAAACATTAAGTACCTACTATCTACTGGGCCTTGTAGCTAAAGATCACTTAAGTTAAGCCCTTCATTCTGAATATGAGGAAATAAAGACTCATAGAGGTGAAGGCCCTTTCTCAAGGCCATACAAGTAGAACCTTGGATCATGGACTTTACCTTAGAAGAAACCTTAGCTCTCTCATTTTACAAAGAAAGAAATTGAAGACCATGAAAGCCTTAGTTCCCATAGGTCAAATCAGAAGTGAAATTGGACTTTATTCTTCTGATTTTAGAGCCAGTGCTTTTTTCTACATTGATACTTCCACTCCAACATGGTAGTAAGTAGTAGAATCAAGATTGAAATTCAGGCCTGCTCACTCTAAATTCAATATGCTTTTCACTTCCACATGTTTTGCTGAGGAAGCTGATAGATACTTTGTCTTATAGGCCCAGAATGAAGTCTTCAAGAAGGGGTATAAGAGCATAGGCTTTAAAGTCACAGAATGTAGACTTTGCACTGTTGAGACCAAAAGTGGTGAGTTGGGTAAAGCTAAAAATGTCTGAAGTTAGATTGGAAGGATGGCAACAAATTGGATAATTCATTTCAGCAAATATTTGTTGGGATTTTAAGATGTGTCAGGTTTTGTGTGTATGTATGAATGGAGATGTATGAAAGATGTCAAGACAATGTGAGTTTCCTTGCTTTAAGAAGCTCGTGGTCTGGTTGGGGAGACAAGATACGCTGAACAAAATGGATAGAATGCTTAGCCTGAAGTCAGGAAGATGGGTTCAAATTCCACATCTGACATGCACTGTAATGACCGCGTATTTAAAATCAGTCGGAGTCAGGAATTCAGGTTAAGGGAAAAATCTTCAATATTTATTGAAGTGAAGAGGTGAATAAAGATTGCGATAACAAATATAGGCAGCTGCGACAGGAAGCCAGCTAACAGAGAGCGATCTGAGCTGAGCCAACCGTGGCAATGGCCATCCCAAAAGTCTCTCCTCCCCTTCCTTTTCTACTCCCCTGCCTCCACCCACCAAAATCGTCATTTCCTATACAACACATCAGGACTTGCACAAAGAGTGGGTGGGGGCCATTCTTTCTCCAAGCTTATCTATTAATAGAGTATGGTCCAATTACTATTTAGCCTCATGTGCTTGGGACCTCAGTGCATCAACTCAAGCCTCAGCCCATTACAATGCACCTGTCTCTTTAAGTTATTTACTTAACCTCTCTGACTTCAATTGCTTCATTAATAAAATGGATGTAAGAACACCCTTAGTGTCTATCTATGATGAAGTGCTCGAAGGAGGAATCTCATTGATGGTGATGAAAATGAAGATAAAATATTAGAATGATGATGAGGAGGAGGAATAGAAGGAGGAAGGGTAGGAAGAAGAAAAGAAGGAGTAAAAATCAGTGGGGGAGAATTGGGAGGAGGAAGAGGAGGAAGAGAAAGAAGAAGAAGAGGAAGAAAGAAGAAAAAAGAACTATGAAGAAAAAGAAGAGCAAAGAAGAAGAGAAAAAAGAAGAAAAAAGGAAAAAAAGAAGAAAAAGAGGAAAAAGGAGGAGAAAGGAGGAAGAAGAGGAGGAAGAAAAAAAGGAGAAGAAGAAGAAGAGAGGAGGAAGAGGAGAATAAGAAGAAATGAAACTAAAAACAGTATGGAGCTATGTAGGATCAAATACAATATGATTTTAGTTATTGGGTAAATTGAAAAGGGTGGTGAGAATCTAGATAGGTGGATGGATCTACTTGGAAATTGGGAATGGACAAAAGATCCCAAAAATAGAATCCTAAGCATCACTGACTTTGAAAAAAACCTTTGCCAGGCAGAGGTGGTCATCTTTGAACTAGAGATTATCTGTTCTGAGCCTTTTGGTATCTTCTTTTTTTTTTTTTTTTTGATTTTAAATTCAAATACTGTCTCTATTAGTATTTTTTTCCTTTTTGCTTCCTTTTTTAAAATTTTATTTTATTTAATAATAACTTTATATTGATAGAATCCATGCCAGGGTAATTTTTAAAAACATTATCCCTTGCACTTGCTTCTGTTTCGATTTTTCCCCTCCCTCCCTCCATCCCCTCCCCTAGATAGCAAGCAGTCCTATATATGTTAGATATGTTGCAGTATATCCTACATACAATATATGTTCTCTTGCTATCTTCTGCAGACTTGGGGAATCAGGCTTTTAGGTTTTAATAAGTCGTTAGGTCCAGATGTTTCCCATTGTATGTTACAAATGTTAATTATCTTCTAATTACTTATTAGCAGTGGCTACATTGGCACAGAACACAACTGAACCACAGCCAACTGAGTTTGGAGCTTCAGAAAGAAGTGGATTAAATAACAGCTTCTTCTGGCAGTGATTATTAGAATATCTTTCACTCCCTATAGTATTTTATTTTTCAGTAATTATATTTAGAATTGGGAGGGGGTTGAGACTCCTCTCCTCTCCTGTCCTCGCTGCTCCTCTTCTCACCTTTCTCCTCTCCCCTTTCCTCCTTTACTCTCCTCTCCTCTTCTCTCCTTCCCTTTCCTCTCCTTTTCTTTCCTTTCCTTTCTTTGGCCAATTTTGTGCTATACTTTTGAACTTCAACCTCTAAACCATTTCTCTAGTTCCATCTTGGAATCCTGGGTTTCTGATTGATGATTTCCACTCTGGTAACCAATGGCTGAAGGGTCACATAGGTTTTGTAACCACTGTTAGCTCCACAAAATACCCAGTAGTTCACATAGGTTAAAAACAAAAAGTTGTCTTTATTCTCACGAGAAGAGAAATTAGACACATATGTTGGGACCTCCTCTAGTAGAAGACCTGAAGCAGTTAGACTAAACCTTGATTTACATTATATATACACACACACTGTGGCTAGAAAAGAAATCAAACAGTGTAGTGTGACTGTGGTGAGGCACAAGAACAACAGCAAGGGAAGGTTGTTTAGGGACAAAAAAAATCCATTCCCAGCAGGGCTTCCTGTCTGGGCCTGTTGGTGCTTGCCCAAACTCAGGGACCATCAGTTCTGTGATTTAGTTGCAGCAGAATTCATCCAGCAGGTGAGCATAAAGAATTGTTGTTATTCCAAGTTCAGGGCACAGCTTGCTTATTGGGCTTTAGCTCTGGAAAACAGGGTGTCTGAAAAGAGAGGGGCGATCTCGAATTCTGACAAGGAAAATTCATCTTACGGAGCTCAACCCTCACTACCATGCTTTACTTGGCAATTTTTATGACATGGCATCATGCTTTTATTCTTCCCCCAACCTTTATTTTTCACTTCTAGTTTTGAAAACAATAATCAAATCAATACTACCATTCCAAGAAAGGCTCTATCAGTCAGTTTGCCATATTGTTCCATTCACTATTCCCTGGCTCGCCAAGATTTCCCAAAACAAAATATCCCATCCTGGTCTGGTCCTTACTTTATTCCTTGTTTTCTCCTTTTCTCCTGAGGCCAGGGACTGTTTCTCTGTCTCTGACTTTCTCGGGCTCTTTCTCTTTCTGTTTCTCTGCCTCTGTCTCTGTCTCTGCCTGTGTCTCTGTCTCTCTCACTCTGTCTCTGTCTTTCTGTCTCTATCCTCCTTTTCTCTGTCTTTCTCTCTCCTTCTCTTTTTGTCTTTTTCCCTCCCCTTTTCCCTCCCTCTCCTAAACTGTAGCTAGATCATCACCTTTTATTTTAGCTTCCCCTATAGAAATTCAAGAAGAGGAGAGGGCATTGGACAAAGATGGCTAAAGGGGTTTTCTGGTTGTTTTGCCTGTTTCAAGCAGCTGGGTGTCACAGTGCATAGGGTGATGGGCCTGAGTCTTTCTGAGTGCAAATCTGGATTCCAACACTTGCTAGCTGTGTGATCCTGGTAAGTCATTTAACCTTATTTATTTCAATTTACTCATCTTTAAAAATGAGCTGGAGAAGGAAATGGCAAACTATTTCAGTATCTTTGCTTGACTGAAAAACACCTGAACAACAATAGCAATTTCTGTTTCACAGCAATGGTTTAGTCTTTGAGACATATAAAAGCCCTGAGAGACAGAATTTCAAGATAATTAATAGTCAATTTATTAATTAGGCTAGTTGATAATCAATAAATGCAGTCAGTCTCTCTCAGTAACCAAAGACTCCTAATACAGATACTGAATGACTTACTATACTTTTAGAAAAGGAGGTTCCCCTGACAGGTGAAACTCAACCCAGATTGATGAACAATTAATAGGGAGATGGACATTTAAATGAGGAAGAGGGCTGAAAGCCCTCAGTTCTTCCTGCTGAGAATGTGGTTTGATCATGAGACTCAGTTACCTCCAGCAATCTGAACAAAGGAATCCATCTTTACCTAGATTATTATAGTTGGTTTTCTCCTTTAGGAACTGGGTTACCAGAGCAATCAGATGGCACAGTGGATAGATCACCTGCCCTGAAGTGAGGACAACTTAACACTTCCTAGCTGTGGGACCCTGGGCAAGTCACTTAACCCCAATTGCCTCAGCAAAAAAATTAAAGAAAAATGAAAAAAATGAACTGGGTTACCCTAAACTCCAATGGGGGTTGGTGGGTACAAAGGCATCAGTTTAATGCTTTAGGGCTGAAATACACCTAGATTAGATACTGCTTACACTTTAAATAGAATAAATAGAAATAAGGTCTTCTAATTGTGTGTGGGTCCTGCCCAAGATCAAGGAACATGTTCTGGAAGGATATGGACATCTCTCTATCAGCAATGGCCTTTAGAGGTGATTGACCTACAGGGTCTGATCCCTAAATGAGGAAATAGAGAGAAAAACTCTTAATCTTACTTTAAAAATTGGTTATTAATATAATAGTACAATCATCACTTCTCTCAGTCCTAAAAGGATGCTGGGGGAAATCCCAGGTATGACTTTTGCTTGGCTGGTTTATGTGCTGTCTCCTTGTTTAAAGATTCTCAGAGTCAGAAGGGGCCTTCAGGGGTCTTCAAGTCCAAGCCAAACCTTGCCAAGATTCACCTTTATAGCATACTCAGACCACACTCAGCAAACCTATGGTGGTAACACTCTGTTCCACATTAGGCAGGCCAGGAAAGTATCAGTAGCAATGCTTCTTAAGGAGTTTTTCCTTTCTCAGGTGGAAATCTGCCTCTGCAACTTCTACCCATTACTCCCAAGCCACTTTAATAAAGCACTGATTAAGCATATACTATATGGCAAGTACTGTACTAAGTACTGTACTAAGCTTTCTGTGCTGATCTCTGAGATCAAGCAGAATAAGTCTAACCCCTCTTCCACTAATCAATCCCATGACCTCTTATAGGATCATAGATTTTAAGCTAGAACGGACCTTAGAAGACATCCCTACATTTTATAGATGGGGAAACCATGTTTTAGGGAGGCGAGATCATTTGCCTAAAGTCATACAAATAAAAATGAAGAGCTGGGTTTCAGCTAATCTCTGATTTTAGATCAATGCACTTTCTATTAAACTTCCCCAAATCTTCTCTTCTCTAGGCTCAACAACCCTGTTATTTCAAATATTCCCATATTACATGACTTCTAGCTCCCTCATCATATTCCCAACCCAGCTCTGGCCTCTTGTTCATTTGTTCTTTCATTTTCACATTTTAATCTATGGATTATCTCCTATTCTCCAGACAGCAATGGAAATACAAAGGCAAGCATAAAATAGTCTGTCTCTTCATTACAAGATCATTGGAAGTGGCCTGAATGGTCTCATTGTTGAGAAGAGTCATGTCCATCAGAATCGATCATCTTATAATCTTGTTGAAGTGTATAATGTTCTCTTGGTTCTGCTCATTTCACTTAGCATCAGTTCATGGGAGTCTCTCCAGGTTTTTCTGAAATCATCCTGTTGGTCATTTCTTAAAGAACAGTAATATTCTATAACATTCATATACTATAACTTATTTAGTCATTCTCCAACTGATGGGCATCCTCTCAGTTTCCAGTTTCTGGCCACTACAAAAAGGGCTGTCACAAACATTTTTGCACATGAGGGTCCCTTTCTCTCCTTTATCATCTCTTTGGGATTTGAGCCCATTTCTGGGTAATTTTTAAGATCATTAAATTATACCATTGAAAGTGAGCCCTGGCCAGATTTCCAGGCTAACTCCTGCAATTACATTTAGAAGGTTCTCCTCCTCCTCCTCCTTTTCCTTTGATGGGGGTTTTTGTTGTAGATGCCGCTGGCACTTCTCATGTTGGTAGAATTGTTTCTGTGCATTGTAGCTGAGCCAAGCAAGTGAGCCTTAAAGCTTAGGAGTTTGGGAACTATCCTTTAGATGAATGTCCCTGGATCATCCCCTTAGACTAAGACAGATTTTGACACGGGGAATTGCTGTGAGCTTTCCCTTAAGATGTACTCTCAGTGTTCAAGAGCATTGAATCTCCAATGGGCTATGGGTTAAAAATGATTTTATTAGGTATCTGTTGACATGTTTCTGGCTTCCGTTTGGACAACCTGGTTTGGGATTGTTTTTAGAAATGGAAAGTGAGTATTTTTTCCCTTTGTATTCTCCCATTGGGCAAAGGATGACCTTAACAAATAGCATAGCAAAAATGATATTGACCTTGGACTTCTATCTCTGAAAGGTTTTTCTTGTAGTCTTCAGGTTAGCAATATCAAATTGAGAAGGAACTTGGTAAAATGAATACGGCTGGACTTGCAAACAAGCAAATCTGGGTTTAAATCTTGTTTTTAACACTTACTGGCTGAGTAACACTGGGCTGCTCACTTAACTTTTCCTAAACTTAATTGTGCATGCATGCACACACATACACAGATACACACATGCACACACACATGTATGCACGCTGCATTTCTTTTCTTATCACTTCTCTCTCCTTTCCTGGATTTTAAATTCCCTGAGGGTAGAGACTATTTGCAGAGACAAGCACAGTGCTAGGCACACAGTAGTTAAGAAATTTTCTTTGAATTGGCTCTGCTACTTATAAGTCATGGTTTTACAGGATTTTCATTTATACAGAAGCTTTGAGATAATTTGGTGTAGTCCTTTCATTTTACAAGTGAGAAAACTGAAGTTCAAAAAGTTGGTGAAACATTCAAAGTGACTCATTTGCTAAGAGAAAGTACTGTGATTAGAACCCAGGTTCCCCAATTCCAAGTCTATTATCTTCCCAGTACAACCTACTCTCTGCCTTAGACTTGCCAAATCTTAGTTTTTTTCACCTAAGAAATGGGTACAATGATGCTGTCTGACTCAAAATTATTATGCAGATAGGATGAGAGTTTGCGAAATAATTTTGAAGGTATAAAACACTAAATAATAATACAGCTTGAGTTTGGCTTTTAGATTTTCATAGCATTTTATAATATTATTTGATTTATTCTCACAACAATTCTGGAATGTAAATATTTCCATTTTTAGAGATTAGGAAACTGAGGTAAATAGCAATTAAATGTCCAGTGTCAGACAGCCAGTAAGTATCTGAGGGAGGATTTAAATTCGAATCTTTCAGACTCCAGGTCTGGAGTTTAATCTACTGTGTCATCTAACTGCCTAGAAAGATAACTAGATTGATGATGATGAGAAAGATGATGATGGTGGTGGTGGAAATGTTCTAATCTTTGTGTTTTCTGGACTTCAGATAAAACTATCCAAGGACATGTTGTCTTCCTATCTATAGCTCTTTTATATTTAATGTTGGTGAATGTGTATGTGGATACAATAATCAAATTTTCTTATTGGCAGTGTCACAACTACTGATGTATAAGATGTTTCATCTTTTTTCTCTGAGCTTTTATTTTTTTAAAATTTAATTTATGGAATAAAACAAGCATTTCCATAACAGTACAATAAAAATGATTACACATGAAATGGAAAATCTACTATGTACAACTTTCTATTTCTTTCGGATATACAACAAAATTATCATGTAAATTGCTTATTTTTCCTTTTTTTTCTTTCTTTCCCCTCCCACACTTTAGATATGGTTTCCATTAGACACAAATAGATATATATGTAAAATTATTCTATACATACTTCTATTTATCAGCTTTTTCTTTGGATATAGATAGAATCTTTCTTTATATATCCTTTATAGTTAATTCAAGTATTTATAATAGTCAAAATAACTTATTCAAAGTTGTTCTTAAAATAATATCGCTATTATTGTATACACTGTTCTCTTGGTTTTGCTCATTTAGCTCTTCATTATTTTGTGCAATTCTTTCCATAATTTTCTAAAATCACTGCAGGCATCATTTCTTATAAAACAGTAGTATTCTATCATAATCATATGCCAAAACTTGTTCAGTCATTACTCGAGTGATGGACATCCCCTCAATTTTCATTTCTTTGCTACCATAATGACAATTGCTATAAACATTTTAAAACATATAGATTCTTTTCCTTTCTCCCAAATAATATTTGGAAATAGACGTCATAGAGGAATTCGTAGGGCAAAGGGTATAGATAGTTTAATAATTTTTTGGGCTTAATTCGAGATTGCTCTTTTTATGTCTTTTCCATTGTCTCTCATATCTGGAATACTCTCTCTCCTTATTTTTGGGTTTATACATACAGACACACAAATATACGTATACACACACACACACACATATACACACACATATAAATGTGTATCTGTGTATATATATATTGCTCTTTCTCCCATTAGAATGTAATTTCCAAAGGCAGGAATTATAATTTTGACTTTGTACCACTGCCACTTACCACAGAGCCTCAAATAAAGAAAATACTTTGTAAATGCTTGTTGATTAATTAATTGATCTCATCTATTAGCCAGATGATACATTGAATAGAATGTTTTCTGAGTTGAAATCTGGCTTTAGACACTTACTAACTGTGTGACCCCCGGCGAGTCATTTGTTTGCCTCAGTTTCCTCATCTGTAAAATGAGCTGCAGAAGGAAATATCAAATCCCTTCAGGATTTTTGCCAAGAAAATCCCAGATAGGCACAGAGTTAGAAAGAATCATGGAGAGTTGAATAACAAAAACCTCCTTCATTATGCAAAAGTAGAAATTCAGGCTCAGATAAAGAGAATTGTCCAAGGTCAAGTGTCAGAATCCTAGAGATGCTACAGAATCATGGAATTTCAGAGCTCAGAGACTTTAAGCAATCATCAAATGAAAGGAATCCTTATGATAACATCCTTAATCAGTGGTGTTGTCTGCCTTCTGCTTAAAGACCATCAGAGAAGGATACCCACCATTTCTTGATTTAGCCCTATTTTGTAACCATTCTAATTGTGAAGATTTTCTTGATTTCAAACGTAAAGCTGCCTCTTTGTGACCTATAGTATTCTAGGATCATTCTAGGATCTAGAATTAGCAGGGCCATCGAACACCTCTCTTCCTCATTTTAAATTTTGTTTTTAAGGTTCACAAAATATTTTACATATGTTATTTCATTCTCACAATTCTCCCTGTAAATTAGGTACTATTATTATCTCTTTTCTTACAAATAAGTTCAGAGAAGTTGTTACTTGCTTAGGGTCACATAAATAGTGATTGTGACAGAATTTGAACTCACTCTTCTTGATTCTAACCCAGTGCCCTATCTATTATGCAATGCTACCTCCATGCTCCAGGGCCCAGCAGAATGAGTCGGTGACAGTTCTTCAAATGTCTGAAGACAGCTTTGATGTTCCCTCAGCCCACCCCATCCTGCCCCGCAACAGAAGCAATCTCTTTTTCAGGTTAAACATCCCCTGTGCCCTTCAATGGTGTGGGCTCAAATGCCTTTTGCACTCCCACTATAACAGTTTAAATGAAAGATGCCCTTCTAGAAATGGAATTTCAAGCTGGTGAGAGAGACATATACTTATGGGCAGTTGGATGGACAATTGGGGGCCCCAGATCACCCCACTTAGGCTGCTGCTTAGATTGTCTCAGTCTAGCTCTGAGACCAAGAGGGACAGTTAAAATGCTCTGTGGAGAATTCTGTTTTTCCAGGATAAATATGGTTACTCAGTGAAAAGGAGGAGAGAGTCTTCTCATAGGTTCATAGGACCATAGGTAGACCTCTAGATTTAGCTGGAAGGAACCGAGTGGCTATGGTGAAAGTGTGGGACAGAATTATGAAATGATTGAATTAAAATTCAACTTCAGATTCTTACTAGCTGTGTGATCCTGGTCAAGTAACTTTACTCTTGGCCTTCAGTTCCCATTGTCTAAAATAGAGATTCTAACAGCACCTATGTTCTGGGATTATTATAATCATTGTAAAGTGTTTAGCACAGTGCCTGACACATAGTAGGTACTACTTAAATGTTAGCTATTATTCTTAATATTTTTGAGTGTGGGGAAACAAAAATTGGGCATTTTTACAATCACTCACATGGTACATTGCTTTACTTGCCTGGAAGGAAATGTTACCTTCTCTAAAGGCTTAGTTTAAAGAAATGGAAAGAGGGTTGGACTGTGCATTAGATGATCTAGATTAAAATCTCAATTCTGCTACTTTCTCTCTGTGGGGTTTAGGCAAATTACTTTATTTCTGGCCCTTGTTACCTTATTTATAAAATAATAGGGTTGCTCTGTGACCCCCGAGGTCCCTTCCAGTTCTAAAGTTAGAGCTTCTCTCAGTTAGCACTAAGCCCAGGGGATTCTGGGATGAGGGAGAAAGAAGATGATGGGTAGATGTATCTCCTGGGAAGGACCATTTCCTTTTCTCTGTCTAGGTCTGAGGCCCATGAACTTTTTTTCTAAATTGGGATAATTGTATTTTTTGGCAATTCTAAGTATTTTATTGTCTATTTTATTCAGAGAAGGGGTTCACAGACTTCATTGAAATGCAGAAGGGCTCTATGACAGACTGAAAATGTTAAGAAGAACCCCTGGCTTAGATAAACAATGAGAGTTGCCTGACCCTAAGTTAAATTGGCTCAGAGAATGTACTACATTTTCTTTTCCTGGAAGTATTTGAGCTGAGGCTAGACCAAAAAGTTCAGGAAGTAGCAATAATGGTTAGAACTGAAAAAAAAAAAAACCCTAGTTAGTTGGAATTAGATTGGGAAAGTCAAACAGATGACTCTATTTCACCTTAAAGGTAGGGGATCCTTTCTTTTTTTAATTATACCTTTTTTTCCCAAAATATATACAGGATAATTTTCTACACTCACCCTTATAAAACCCTGTGTTCTAATTTTTTCCCTTCCTTCCTCACACCCCTTCTCCAGTCAGCAAGTGATCCAATATGTATTAAACATGTGCAATTCCTCCATACCTATTTCCATAAATATCATAATGCACAAGAAAAATCCTATCAAAAAGGAAAAAAAAATGAAAAATCAAAATGCAAGCGAACAACAAAAAGAGTGAAAATGCTATGTTGTCCACACTCAGTTCCCACGTTCTCTCTCTGGGTGTAGATGGCTCTCTTCATCATTGAACAATTGGAACTGGTTTGAATCATCTCATTGTTGAAGAGAGCCACATCCATCAGAATTGATCTTCATATAGTCTTGTTGTTGCTATGTATAATGATCTCCCGGTTCTGCTCACTCCATTTACCATCAGTTCATGTAATTCCAGGCCTTTCTGAAATCATCCTGCTGATCATTTCTTATAGAACAATAATATCCCATAACATTCATATACATAATTTATTCAGCCATTCCCCCACCGATGGGCATCCACTCAGTTCCCAGTTTCTTGCCACTACAGAAAAGGGCTCCCACAAACATTTTTGCACATATGGGTAAGGGAATCCTTTGTTAGTGATGTTTTAGAGGTGGTTCTTGCTCAGAATAACGAATGAGATTCAAGGGTTCTCACACTCCACTCCAACTAAACCTCTAGCTTTTGAAGATGCTAGAATGGGCTTCCATTCTATACAGCAAATAACCATCCTCAGTTTCCTTCTCTGAGACTCTCTTATTATTTGTAAAGATTAAAAATAGACAATAGGAAATAGCAAAATAGAGCAATGCTGCCTTTAATCAGTTGCAGCTCATGTGACTTGAATTTATAGGAAGTGTTGAAATATTTCTTCTAGGCACATGAGTTAAATTGATTTCTCTGTAATACATGGAGCCTGGTGCATTCAATTCTTCTGAGTGCAGAAGGTGGATTGACGTAGAGGTACCAATAAGACAAATGAAGCATAAAACTTAACCACATAAACATCTAGTTGCATTGGTGGTTAGGGGAGTAGGTGGCTTAATTGAAACTTTAGGAACATGAATTTTATTTAAAAAACCTTTTTCCTTCTGCCAAGGAACTCCTTAGAAACCATCAGTAATTCTAGTTTTTCCCCTTTTCAATACATCTCTCACTCAGTTGCCAGTGACACGTATAAACCTCAAATATGATTATGTCACTCTGTTAAAGATGTTCCACTGGCTCCCCATTAGCTCCTGGATCAATTACTAATTCCTTAGTTTGGCATTTAATTCTTTTACAAAATAGAATGCTCCTACCTTTCCAACTTCATACATTAGTTCCGCTGACTCCATCTTTGGTCCTGTCAAACTGGCATTCTGACACTTCCTTATATGGTACATTTCATTGCACATCTCTATACCTTTTGTAATTTGGGACAATCAGGTGGTGAACTGGATAGAATGTTGGGATTGGGGTCAAGAAGATTCATCCTCTTGAATTGAAGTCTGGTCTTAGATACTTAACTACCTGAGTGACATTGGACAAATCACTTAACCCTGTTTGCTTCAGTTTTCTTATTTGTAAAATGAGCTGGGGAAGGAAATGGCCAACCACTCCAGTATCTTTGCCTGGAAGACCCCAAATGGGATCATGAAGAATGAGACCTGACTGAAAAAATGACTGAATTCTCCCATTTGCTTGAAATGTTCTTTCTTCACCTCTACCTCTGAGAATCCCTAGCTTCCTTCAAAGCTCATTTCAAGTATAACATGTTTCCCTTCTCCATCTTGAGTCATTTTCTAGACCAAAGATCCTATTGTCCCCACTAAACATATTTTGTGTTTATTTATATACATCTTGAATACTGTTACATGTGTACTTGCTGTTTTCACTAATAGATGCAAACTTCATCAAGGCAGTATCTATTGTGTTCTTGTTATTTTATTGTATCCCCAGCATCTAGTATCTAATCCATTCCCTTTCTAGTCTACTTATTACTTATTATTATCCAGGTGTAGGTTTATATCCCTGGTAGAAGGATGAGCTTTGTCCGGCTTGACCTTGGAGAGCAGAATTAAGAACAATGGGCATAAGGGCTGCAATAACAAAGGGGCAGATTTCATTTTGACATCCTAATGATTTTTTTTTTTTGGTTGTTGCTCGGTTGTTTTTCAGTTGTGTCTAACTCTTCATGATCCTATTTGTGGTTTTCTTGGTTTAAGAACATTGTTCAAAGATACGTAATTGATTTGCCATTTCTTTCTTCAACTCATTTTACAAATTAGGAGATGGAGGCAAACAGGATGAAATGACTAGAATAGTGATTGCTTAGCAAGGGATGAATAAAGGGCAGTTAAGGGATATGTTAAAATTGGCGGGTGGATTGAAGAAATAAATGAATGATTGAAAGTGGTCCAGTTGAGAAGGCAAGGCTGGCTCAACCAGTCAACAAGCATTTATTAAGTGTATATTATGTTCTGGGTACTGTTCTCATGGCAAGGGATACAAAGACAAAAAAATAGTCCTTGCCTGCTTCATTCTAATAGGGGAGGTAATAATAGGCATGGGGAAGCATCCTAGAGAACAGATGAAGGTTTTTAAAAAGGGATCAGCACCCGCTTCCATTGAGGAAAGCTTTTGCAGTAGTTGAGATTTGAGCTGAGTCTTGAAGGTAGCCAAGGGAACTAAGAGGAGGGAGTTAAGGGGTAGAACATTCTAGGTATGGGGGACCCAATGCAAATTCATGGATCCAGGAGAGGGAATGTTTTCTCTGAGTAACTGTATAAGTAGGACAGTGTAGTTGAATTGTAGAATGAGTGGAGGGGAAGAAGATATAAGAAAGCTAGGAAGGGATCAGGTTATAGGGACCTTTAAATGCCAATAAGAAGCCTTTATATTTATAAGTGATAGGGAGCCATAGTGAATTTATTAAGGAGAGTGAGGGAGCTTGAATGGTCCGACCTATTCTTTGGGAAAATGGCTTTGACAGTTGAGTGGAAGATGGATTAGCATGGAGAAAGACAAGATAGAAAGAGACTAGTTACAAGGCTATTTTAATCCAGGTGAAAGGTGAAGATGGCTGAAGTTTAGTTGGTGGTTTGTATGAATAGAAAGAAGTAGATGACAGAAGTTGGCAAGGTAGAAACAAGTATACTGGATATGGTAAAAGATGAATCACACCTATTATTAAGAACATTGTTCAAAGCAATGGGATTACGAATCTCAGAATTTAGAATTGAATTGTATTATGATACAGGAGCCACCTGCCAGTGGCTATGGAGATCTAAGTCAGACCTGTAGAATGGATCTCTTCATGTGAGAGGATGATGATGATACAAGGAGACTAAGAGGTAGCTCCATTGTCTGACCTCTCTCCTCTTCCCTCTGCCTCCAATTTATCTCATTCCCAGTCTGCAACACCTGGGTCAGCAAAGGCTGCCCTGCAAGTCTTTCAGATGTTATGATCCACAGCTGTGGAGGCTGTAGGACAGGGGTCCTCAAACTACAGCCACAGGTCAGATGCGGCAGCTGAGGACGATTATCCCCCTCACCCAGGGCTATGAAGTTTCTTTATTTAAAGGCCCACAAAACAAAGTTTTTGTTTTTACTATAGTCCAGCC
Source organism: Antechinus flavipes (assembly GCF_016432865.1). Taxonomy (NCBI): domain Eukaryota; kingdom Metazoa; phylum Chordata; class Mammalia; order Dasyuromorphia; family Dasyuridae; genus Antechinus; species Antechinus flavipes. The sequence goes on from NC_067400.1 coordinate 601,542,225, forward strand.
CTCTAACAGTCTAGAGGACTAGTCCACTAACTGGCCCCCTATTTAAAAAGTTTGAGGATCCCTGCTAGGAGAATTGACCCAGTCCTTCACCTAGGCATTGTCCTTAACAGAATTCAATGAAACAAACATTTATTAAATTCTTATTGTATACAACACACCAATGCTGGGAGGCTAAGGATATACAAAGAACAAATGAAAACAGTCCTAGTCCTCATTGAATTTATATTCACCATGTAAACAGTGTAAGACAGATCAGGGAATGGTAGGGAAATAGGAGGTTTAGGCAAAATTATTTAAGAAAATTTGAGGCAGGAAAGGAAAGGATAGTGATTCCCTGACAAACTTCCTGAGTATTTCTTCTTCTTTTTGTTTTTTTCCTCATGCTCCATCAATATATTTAAATGCCCACAGCACACAAATGCAAATACAGGAACAAGTGAATTATCTGAGAGAGGTTGGCGTTCTTGACTAGTTTTCTAAGAATTTTTATGAAAGACTGATTTTCTTTGAACGATTTGGCTCTTTTATCCCAGTGAAATAGACTCTTTCTTGGATTGATATGCAAAATGAAAAGGAAATAGTCTCTCCCCCATCTCCATCTTCAGCTGCTGTAAGATGTTTATAGCCCCATGCCTTTCTTTTGGAAGCACAGATAACTGGGGGGCTTCAGCCTTTTAAGATACAGTCTCCTTAATCTTCCAAAGCACTACATAATTTAGATAAAAAGAGGATTTGTAAATTTTCTTAAAATTTTTTTTTATCCTTAGTACTTTTAAATCCTGCCTTCACTCAAACAACTGCTGAATCTTTTATGGCATTGGGAAGCTTCTGCAGCATTAAAACATACCCGTAAAATATACATGAAAAGGCTTGGGAACCTAGGAAATTTGAATCAAGGCTCTCCCTCCCTCCTACCCCCTGCAGCCTGCCTTCTTCCTGGCCCCCAAAGTAGCATGTGGGAACTGTGGCTGCCTGCCTGGTTCCTGGAAACTTCCCTACCTGTTGTCTCATTGGCCAGCATGTATCGACTCAAAATTGCATGCTATTTCCAAAACCTCTTTACTTTTCTTCCTCATCAATCTCAGCTAACTTTTTTAAGCTTACACACACACATACCCAGATACAGACACACATACACACACACGGGTTTTTACAGAAAGGTTTAAAGGACACTTGGGGAGCAAGAGGAGGAAGAGGAGGCTTGTATCCTTGGCACTCTGATAGGCAATGGAGGGGAACGAAATAAGTTGACCTTCACTGGCTAATTACTTCCAGAAGTATTCCTCCATTGACTGCTCTGACTGTCCAGGTGAGCTCTGGTAGAGGGTCACACTTCTAGAGAACCCCATAGACAGGAATTCTTAATTGGTATTCATGAACAGAATCTTTTTATAACTGGTTTAATATAATTGGTTTTCTTTTTTTCCCTGATGTATTTTGTTTTCTTGAGGAAAGTAAGTGGTGCAATGAGTAGAGTGCTGGTCCTGGAAGCAGGAAGACTCCTTTTCCTGAGTTCAAGTCTAGCCTCAGACATTTGCTAGCTGATTTACTCTGAAAGTCACTAAAGCTGCTTATCTCAGTTTTCTCATCTGTAAAACGAGCTGGAGAAGGAAATGATAAACCACTCCAGTATCTTTGCCAAGGAAACTCCAAATGTTTATTCTTAACCTGTTTGCCTCAGTTTCCTCATATGTAAAATGATCTGGAGAACTAAATAACAAACCACTCCAATATCTTTGCCAAGAAAATCCCAAATGAGCTCAAGAATAGTTGGACACAAATGAAAAAAAAGATGATTGAAAATTTTATTTTACACATTTTAAAACTTTTTTTCCACGAGAAAGGGTGTACATAGACTTCACCAGACTGTAGCATAGTCCATGGCACACAGAAGGATAAGAACTTCTACTCTAAAACTGCTCCTGGATAGAGCAATGCAGATTCAGGTATCAGTAACGATAATAATGAGACCTAGCATTTAAAGACAGCTTTAAGTTTGCAGAGCACTTTCCATAACACAACCCTGGGATCTCCTATTGTCTTCATCATGCAGGTGAGAAAACAGACTGGAAAAGGCTAGATGAGATACCTAGAACTATACAGCCAGAAAGTGTCTGCAGCAGGTTTTGACATTTTAACTACTATGCTGCCTCCAGTCCTTAGCACAGTTCCTGACACGTAGGAGATGCTTAAAATGTTCATTAACCTACTGCTACATCAATCTTTTCAAAAGATAGCATAAGATTATAAGATCATAGGGTCATAACTCTAGAACAGAGATCATCTAGATTAAACCTTTTATTTTACAGTTGAGGAAACAGGCCTAGGGAAAGAAAGTAAGTGACTTATTCCTGTTCACACAGGAAGTATATCCAAATCTACTTTGTGCTTAGAATTCCTGAACCCTGATATGGATGAGGGATCTTTGAGGTAACCTAATCCAATATTTTCATTTATTGTTGTTGTTTAGTCATTCAGTCATTGCTGACTGGGGACCCCATGAATCATACCAGATCTTTCTATCTACCACTCTCAAATTCTGTCCAATCTCACGTTTATTGCTTCCATTGATAGTATCTATTTATTTTCCCCTCTTCTGTTCCCTTTTCTTTCATCTTCAATCTTTCTCAAGGGCTTTTTTCAATGAATCTTCTTATTATGTGGTCAAAGTATTTGAACTTCAGCTTCAGTATTTGATCTTCTAGTAAAAAGCCTGAATTAATTTATTTAAGCATTGACTGATCTGATCTCTTTTCTGTCTAAGGGACTCTCAAAAGTCTTCTCCAGTATTCCATTCAAAAGCATCAATTCCATAGCATCCAGATTTCCTTTTAGTCCAATAGTTACATATACTGCTACTGGAAAAAACATAGCTTTGACAATATGAACCTTTGTTGACTAGGTAATAACTCAGCTTTTTTCTCCTCTCCAGATTTGCCATGGTTTCCTTTCAAGGACTGATCATCTTTTAATTTCACAACTGTAGTTGTCATCTGCAGTGATCCTTGATCTCAAGAATATAAAAATTGACACAGCTTCCATTTCATCTTTCTCTATTTGCCAGGAAGTGATAGGACCAGTTGCCAAGATCTTAGATTTTGGATGTTAAGTTTTTACATTCTCCTCTTTCACCCTCATCAAGAAGCTTCTTCATTCTTCTCCACTTTCTGACATCAGAATGATATCATTTACATCTGTGAGATGGTTGAGATTTCTCCCAGTAACCTTAATTCCAGCTTTTATTCATCTCTCCTGGCATTTCATGATGTACTCTGCATACAAGGTAGCAATATACAGCTTTGTTGCATTTCTTTTTCAATCTTAAACCAATCGGTTGTTACATGTTTGGTTTTAACTGTAGCTTCTTGACCCACTTACAGTTTCTTCAGGAGACAAGTAAGATGATCTAGTACTTCTATCTTTTTGAGGGCTTGCCACAACTTGTGACTCACACAAAGTGTTGTAGTTGATGTAGTTAATGGAGCAGAACTAAACAATTTCCTAGAACTCCTTTGCGTTTTCCATAATCCAACAAATGTTGGCAATTTGGTCTCTCTTTCCTCTGCCTCTGAAAACCAGTCTGCTCTTCTGGTAAATTCATGGTTCACATATTGCTGAAGTCTAGTTTGAAGAATATTAAGCATCACCTTGCTGGTTTGTGAAATGAGCACAATTCCTTGGCATTAGGATTTAGGATTAGAACATGAACTGATCTCTTCTAATCCAGGAGTCACTGGATTTTAGTTTTCCAAATATGCTGGCATATTGAGGGCAGCACTTTAACAAAATCATCTTTTAAACTTTTAAAAAGCTTATCTGGAATTGTGTCAACTCTACTAGCTTTATTAGCAATTCTTCCTAGGACTCATTTGACTTCACTCTCTATGAAGTACTAGAGATTTGTAACTACACCATTGTGGTTATTGATAACGTTAAGATCTTTCTTTTATGGTTCCTTTGTGTACTCTTGCCACCTCTTCTTAATCTCTTTTACTTTTGTTTCGCCCCTGCTATTTATGCCTTTTATTATGTTCATTTTTTTTGTGTGAAATATTCCCTTAACATCTATAATTTCCTTGAGATCTCTTGACTTTCTTGTTCTATTGTTTTCTTTTATTTCTTTGTCCTTCTCCTTTAAGAAAATCTACTTATCTCTCCTTGCTATTCTCTGCTATTCTGCTTTAAGTTGGGTATAGATTTCCCTTTCTTCTTTTTGTTTTCCCTTTCTTTATAAAGCCTCAGCAGAGAGTCACTTTGCTTTCTTGCTTTTTTCTTTCTTTGAATTTTTGTTGTTGTTACTGCTGCCTCCTATACTGTATTGCAAACCTCTGTCCATATTTCTTCAGGCACTCTATTAGATCTAAACACTTCAATCTATTCATCACCTCCACTTAGTATTCATAAGGGATGTTATTTAGGTCATACCTATATGGTCTGATGGTTTTCTCTACTTTTCTTTAATTTAAGTTTGAATTTTGCAATAAGAAGCTCATGATCTGAGCCACAGTCAGCTCCAGGTTTTGTTTTAACTGATTTTGTAAAACTTCTCTATCTTCAATTGCAAAGTATATAACCAATCTGCTTTCTATATTGATCATCTAGTGACTGTCCATGTGTAAAGTCACCTTTTCGGTTGTTGAGAAAGGGTTTATAAGGACCAATGAGTTATCTTAACAAAACTGTAATAGTTTCTGGTCTGCTTCATTTTGTAATCCAAGGCCAAGGTGGCCTGTTATTGAAATTATCTTTTGATTTTCTACTTTAACATTCCACTTCCCTGTGATTTGTATGACATCTTTTTCAAATGTCATTTCTAGAAGATGTTATAGATCTTATATAAAAATGAGCAACTCTGGCTTCTTGAACATCAAACGGGTGGAGCATGGACTCATATTATTGTGATGTTAAATGTTTGTCTTGGATTCAAACAGGTCTCATTTTGTCCATTTTTGAGATTATACTAAAGTGCTACTTTTCTCACCATTTTATTTACCCAACTTTATATTGAGAATTAATAGCAGAAAAATAACTGTATAGACATGTATACATATATTGTATTTAACTTATACTTTAACATATTTAACATGTGTTGGTCAACCTGCCATCTGGGGGAAAGGGTGGGGGGAAGGAGGGAAAAATTGAAACAAAAGGTTTTGCAATTGTCAATGTTGAAAAATTACCCATGCATATATCTTGTAAATAAAAAAAAGCTATAACAAAAAAAAAAGAAAAAAAAAGAGAATTCATAACAGATTTAGGGCAAGATAATGTGACAAAATGGAAAGATCCCTAGCCAAGGCGTCAGAATACTTGGGATCTAGTAATGAATAATAGCTGATTGGTATAGCTTTTTAGATTTGCAAAGAACTTTACAATTATATCACTAGAATCATCAATTATAACAATTACATTATATCATTTTATCATCTCCCAATTCAACACTGCTCCTACTGCACCACATTGTCTCCATTTACCTCAGGGACTTGCTGTCAAGCTTCAAAGAATCATAGATTTAGAGCTAGAAGAGACTTTAGAATTTTGGAGGCCACCTGGAGTAGTCCTCTCATTTTATAAATAAAGAAACAAAGTCTAGAGAGATGATTCATTCCATTAGTAATCAGTAAAACTGCTATTCTAATTCAGGTTCTTTGCTCCCCTTGTCCAATGCTTCTTGGCTGGTTGGACAGGTCCACATGGATCTATATAAACAGAGCAGGAAGTGGATCCTTAGGATCATAGATATAAAGATGGAAATACATACACAGAGACAAGTATATATACACAAAGTGTGTGTGTGTGTGTGTGTGTGTGTGTGTGTGTGCATATATATACTCATATACACATAGAGAGATGTGTATTATCTATATATGTACATATATACACCTATACATATATTCTTACTATATACATATACATGTGTGTACTTGTAAAGTGTATGTGTATATTTGGAAAACAGCAAATTTCTCTAGTCAGTAAGGTCTTTCTGAGGAGAAATTTATTCCTACTTCCCATTGTGTGGAATTTATTCTTTGTCATATTCCCCCTCCTCTTCCCCAGCAGCTTCTCATTTTCTTACCCTTTGGAGGTCCTTATTTTTTAATTGCTGTGATTAAATCTGTCAGGTTTTATCTGTGTAGTATCAGAGCAGACAGTCTCCCCTCCACCCCAATGCTTTTGCTATCTTGCCAGAAATGGGTTGGCTGCTTCAATTCCTTGGATGCAGCAGAGTTTTCATGGGTTCGTCCAAGAGAGCTGGTTCAGGCAGCAGATGTGCTGTCTCCCAAACAGTTCCCAGAATTCTAGAATCTTAGGAACATCTAGCCCAAATTATCCTAATTGAATCCTCTCAATAGTTATCTCTGAATTCTGTCCATAGAAAGAAGATTTTCAAGGAAGAGGAACTCAATATTACCCAAGCAACACATCCCATTTTGTGACTGCTTTAATTACAGGAAGTTTTTTTCTCTGCTTAAGTCTGATTTTTCCTGTCTTCAGTTTTTGTCAGCTACTTCTAGTTCTGTCCTCTGGATTCATGCCCTCTTCCACAGGACAATCCTTCAAATGATGAAAGACAGTTATCATTATCATTCATCCCCAATATCTACCCTGCCATCTCTTCTCAGGCTATAATCTCCTTCAAAGTGCCTTCAAAGAATCTTTGGGTAGGTGATGTTGATTCAAGTCTTCTAATTCTAGATGGCCTCCTTTGACATTGATATTTTCCCATTTATCAATGTCAAAGATTTTGGTCCAAGCAGTGTAGGGGACAGTAAGATTACCATTTTCTTCCTTCTATACACTTTTGTCTTTCCTAAAGTAGCTAGCTGATATAGTGATTAGATAAATAAGGGCATTTAGAGTCAGATAGACTTTTGTTCAAATCTAGCCTCAGATACTTGTGTGACTTTGAGTCAAATCACAATCTTTGTCTGCTTCAATTTCCTCAACTGCAAAATTGGGAATAGTAACCACATCTACCTTGGGTTGTTCTGAGAATCAAATGAGAGAGTGTTTGTAAAGTGCTTACTACAATACCTGTTACACAGCAGGCACTGTATAATTGCTTGTTCCCTTTTCCTGCTTAAACTCAGTTTGGGGTGGATTAGCACCAGATGGTGGACTACAGGAATAGGAATATTTGAAGCTTAAGATCTATCCAAGACCACCTTCATAGGAATGCAGGAAATGCAAGTTGTGTCATTTGAGGAAACGCCGTCCTGGAGCACATTTCATCCCTGAAACATTACAGCATTGAGAGCATCATGTGAGCTTCCTCAAGGACCTTACATTTCAGTCCTTTGCAATCAGGAGTCATTTTTCTTTGGAATTCTCATACTTTTGGGGGTCTTTTTCATTTATATTCCTGCATTTACCCCCTAAGTTATCATCTTGGTTATGTTTGGTTATGTATCAATCACCGTCTTCTCATTTTTTAAATTTAAATTTCTCACATTTCTCATTTTATAACGTGAGAGTTGGGTAGAACTCAGAGTAGAACTTTATAATTTTACAGATGTAGAATCCCAGGTGTAGGAGAGTTGAGTGACTTGTCCTAGATCTTTAAGATAGTAGGGTAGGGGGGTCTGCTACCTCCAGAGCCAGCTCTCTTTTTTACCATATGACTATCAAATGCTTTTCCATAACATTCACATGATACTTTTTGTTTAGCCTTTTCCCAAAGAGCGGTCACTTTCTCTCCCCATTCTTGCTACTCTATAAAGTGATGCTATGAATATTTTAGTCTAAACGTGGCCCTTTTTTCCCCACCACTGACCTCCCTGGGTCCTACAGCTATGAGTGAAACACTGGATATGAAAAATGGATTTATTTTAGATGAGAAGTTCTTGTACTAATTTGCCACTATCCAATTGATAGAAACCCGGGACTTAAAGGTCAAAACTAAGAGTGTCCCCAGGGAAAAATGCTTTCTCTTCTCCAACATTAAGAGAAAGGCAATTCTTAGGAGATGGCACAGAGATAGAAGAGAAGGCAGTAGGTGCCCTGGGTGAAAAAAGAACAGGTCAAACACACATCTAATAATCTCCTTCCCCTCAGGTAATAGCCAACCTCCGACCTATGCATGTTGTTTTCATTAAAAGGTAGCTTAAAGCTACCTTTTATGACGTAGGAAAGAGACTTGGAAAAGAGAAGGGGCCCAGGAGAGATGTCTTCAAGTATTTGAAAGGGACTCATGTATAGGACAGATTTATTGTGTTTGACAGGAACAGTGGGGTGGACTGGGAAGGATTTAGCCTTTATGTGAGGAAGCCATCAAAACTATCAGAGCATTTTTCCAAATGTAATGGGATAATGAGAGAGTTAGGGGATGAAGGGAAATGAATAAACATTTATGTAGCACCTACCACATGATAGACATTGTGCTGAACAATTTACAGATATCAAAACTTATTTGATCCTCACAACTTTGTGTTGTGGGTGCTGTTATTATTCTCAGTTTTGGATTCCTCTGATTGAGAAAATGACAGAAATTAAATGATTTATCCTGGGTCAAAGTGTTATTAAGTATTTGAGACAGGATTTGAATTCAGATCTTTTTTCCCCCTTTTTCTTTTCTTAAAGCTTTTTATTTACAAAACACATGCATAGGTAATTTTTCCAACATTGACCCTTACAAAACTTTTTGTTCCAATTTTCCCCCTCTTCCTCTTACCCCCTCCCCTAGCTGGCAGATAATCCAATATATGTTAAATATCTTGAAATACATATTAGATCCAATATATGTATACATGTTTATACAGTTATCTTGTTGCACAAGAAAAATCAGCTCAAGAAGGAAGGAAAAGAAAAACTGAGAAAGAAAACAAAATGCAAGCAAATAACAACAAAAAGAGTGAGAATGTTATGTTGTGGTCCACATTCAGTTCCCACTGTCCTCTCTTTTGGTGTAGATGGCTCTCTTCATCACTGAGCAAGTGGACCTGGTTTGAATCATCTTATTGTTGAAGAGGGCCATGTCCATCAGAAGTGATCGTCATAATCTTGCTATTGCCGTGTATAATGATCTCCTGGTTCTGTTCATTTCAGTTAGTATTAGTTCATGTAAGTCTCTCCAGGCCTTTCTGAAATCATCTTGCTGGTCATTTCTTACAGAACAATAGTATTCCATAGCATTCATATACCATAACTTATTCAGCCGTTCTCCAGCTGATGGGCATCCATTCAATTTCCAGTTTCTTGCCACTACAAAAAGGGCTGCCACAAACATTCTTGCATATGTGGGTCCCTTTCCCTTCTCTAAGATATCTTTGGGATATAAGCCCAGTAGTAACACTGCTGGATCAAAAGGTGTGCACAGTTTGATAACTTTTTGAGTATAGTTCCAAATTGCTCTCCAGAATGGTTGGATACATTAAACTCCGATCTTCACCTAGCTGCCTTTAGAAGTATTTAAAAGTATTTAGAAGAAGGACAAGGATTAATGAACACATCAAAGGACAAAGCAAATTTTTGTGGTGATTTATGTCTCTAGTTTTAATATTAAGTAAAGGCTGGATTGTTTGGGTATATGATATTGGGGATTTTAATTTTGAGACAGGAATGGATGGATTGGATTAGATGGCCATTGATTTTCACTTCAACTTGGAGATTCTATGATTCTTTGACTTAAGAGTAATTTTATATGCCTATTTCTCATTGCCTTGAACTTGGGGCCTTAAACATAGCATATTACTTCAAACTATTCATTGAAATGAAGGCAATTGGCCCTGAGCATTTTATGTGGAATAGGCTGTTGCGATAGTCTCCTAAATGATCTCCCTTCCTCACATGTGTCTCTATGCCAAAGCACTTTCCACATAACCACTGGTTATTTTCCTACAGTACAATATTTACTCCTGCCTAATCAATAAACTTCCGTGATCCCCTATGGCCTTTAGGATAAAACATGATCTGCACTAGCATTTAAATCTTTTTCACAAACTAGTCCTTTCTTATCATTATAATCTCCTCATATATTCCCAACTTCAAGCAGCCAAACTGCCTGATAATAACTTAACTGAACTTATTCCTCAGTAATTAATATTGTTCTGCTTCATCATACCTCCTCCATTATGGTTTTTCTGAACTCTTCACTGCCATTGTTTAAGCCCCATTCTTCATTCTCCAGTGATTGCTCTCTTGTTCTTATTCTCTTAAATCCCCTCTCTCCTCCCACACATTGTCCTACTCTAAAGTTATCTGGTCTTCCCATGATGCCCTTTGGAAATGTCTGTTTCATAATTTACCTGTAACTTCCATCTTAAAACTTTTCCTTTCTTATTCTTCCATATTCTTGTCCTCACTAAGACTTGGATCCTTTCTGATAACATAACTTACTTAGCTATCTTTTACAAAATATTCATTCAATGGATCTCTCCTTCCGACTCATCAGTCACAATGAGGGAGTTGAATTGCTCCTTACTCCCTATTGTCACTTTGAAGTTCTCCCCCATTATTAACACTCAATAACTTTTTCTCCTCTGAAATTCACTCAGTTCCTTTCTCTCACCCAATCAGGATTCTGATGGCTATTTTCAATATATTTCCAGATCACTTTCCTCACTAAGTTAGAGCCCAGCTCATAATTTACATCTCAATTTCTGCCCTCATACTAGGGGATTTCAACATACACATTGATATTCCCTTAAAAACCTTAATGTAATTTTTCAACTTGCTCATATCCCATGACCTACTTCTTTATCACACCACAGATAGATGCAGAAATTGTCATATCCATGATCTTGCCAATATACTATATATTCATATAAGTTTCACTTCTATGTCTATGAGCTAAAATTATTTTATCTGATCCAATTTTTGTTGGAATTACATCTTTACTTCTGCTTTGCAACCCTAAGCCTGCTTTGTCCTTACCATGATTTCTAGACCTTCAATAGAGATGATCCCCTATACTGGTTCTCTTCCCCATGTTGACTCCTTGGTCCATCAGTTTAACCTTATAATGTTCTCTTCTCTTAAGTCTCCCATGTTTTTTATCCTATTGAAGACTTTGCTTTGCCAAACCCCTGTCTTGAATTATTTCTTCCATCCTTGGAAATCACTTGGTCCTATCTAGGTAAAGCTGAAACAAATCTGGAGAAGCTGATGCATCCATGCTAATTGGGCCCACCTCAATTTACTGGGTTCTCACAAAGGCTATACAATTCTTTTACACCTCTCTTGTGGATTTATGCTTCCATTCATCACTATGCCTCTTCCAAAACTTTTTTATTTCTTTTAAACCATTTTTAGCTTCGTCTTCTCATAATTCCTCATTTGAAAATCTTATTCGATATTTCACTGAAAAAGTTGAAGCTTTCTACCATCTCCTTACCCTTCTTCTCTGTCTCACACAAAAAGGTAATCTCTTTTTTGACAAGACCAACCCTTTTAGATGCACAAGTGATCCTGTATCATCTTATCTCCCCTAGTAGGTTTTCTCCTCTGTCCTCCTTCCTATTTCACTCATCTTCAATCTTTCCCTATCCTGGATGCTTCTCTATAACTATAAACGTGGTCATGTCTCTCTTAGCCTTAAAAATGCCTCACATGATCCGCCCATACTCACTGGATTTTACCCTACATCTTTTCTAACTTGGTTTCATTTCTTGAAAACTGAATATTCCCTTAACATTTTTAATTCAATTTACCCCCAAATAAACTCAGTTTTCCTCCCAAATCTTTCTTTCTTCCCAACTTTTCTATTATTGTCAAGGATTCTAATATCCTCCCAACTAGCTATACTTAAAATCTAGAAGTCATCCTCAACTTCTCATTCTCTTTCATGCCATGTTTGATCACTCACCAAGTCCTGTTGATTATCTGTTTGGACTATCTCATACATGCTCTCTCTTCTCCTTTGACCTTAACTCTGTGCTGGTACAATCTTCATCAGCTCTATAAGATGCCTTTCCCAACCATTCTTAATTTTATGACTTCTTTTAATGGATGATTTCCTATTTAGCTTTTATATAATTTGTCTGTACAGAATTGTTTGCCTGTTGTCTTGCTCATTGTATTTTCTTGGTGTCTTTTGCTCATTTTTCCTGGTTAGTCAGTGAAAAGGCTCAGAGTTGGGAGAGTGCATATTGTATGCAAAAAATAGTGAAGAAGTTAGTTTCATGACTAGATGGTCAGGGTACACGTAGAGGATGAAGGTGTAAGAAGATTGGAAAATTAGGGAAAGAGCAGATTATGAAAAGCTTTTAAAAATTAAAAAAAATATTACTGTGTCTTGTTAACTGAGAAGGATAGAATGTTGGGACTGGATTCAGAGAGACTCATCCCAAATTTGACCTCAGATCCTTACTAATTGTGTAACTCTGGCCAAATTATCTTATCCTAATTGCCTTAGTTTCCTTATCTGTAAAATGAGCTGGAGAAGGAAATTGGCAAACTATTCTATTGTATTTGCCAAGAAAACCCCAAATGGAATCATAAAGAGTTAGAGAAAACTGAAAAATGATCTAACAACAAAAACAATAGGAAAGACCCCCATGGATCCAGATATATGATAAGGATATTTGCTGTTTTTCTTGTTCACAAAAACACATATTTAGAATTTTTTCCATCCATTTTTAATCTGTCTGCCCCTTTATTAGAGACCTAAAAGAAGTGGGGTTTTTTGTTTCTAATTAAAAAAAGATCTTCTTTTAACTCAGTAAGCACTGACAAAAACATTCAGATACATAAATAAAGAAATCCCATCATATGAGACCATGAACATCATTATTTATAATTCATTACAAATGTAATTTTTAGCTTTAAAATGCTAATAAATATGACATATTTGCTTTCACATCTCCCTCTGATCTTTTTTTCTCCTATGTATTTATAATTTTTGTTATAGTTGTTGTGAGTATGTGTGTGTGTGTGTGTGTGTGTGTGTGTGTGAGAGAGAGAGAGAGAGAGAGAGAGAGAAGGAAGGGGAGACAGAGAAACACAGAGATAGGGAGAATCAGAAACTGAGAAAGACAGAGATATACAGAGAGATAGAGAGACATACAGAGAGAGAGAGAGAGAGAGAGAGAGAGAGAGAGAGAGAGAGAGAGAGAAAGAAGGAAAGAGGAGGGAGAGAGAGAAACAGAAATAGGGAAGGGGAGAGAGAGAAACAGAAAGAGACGGAGAAAGAGAGAGAGAAACAGAGAAAGACACAAAGACACAGAGAGACAGAGACACACACAGAGAAAGAGAGAGAGAAAGAGAAAGAGAGAGAGAGAAGAGCAGACACATACATACAAAGAGAAAGAGGAGAGACAGAGAAATAGAAAGAATCAGATACAAAGAGAGAGAGAGAGAGAGAGAGAGAGAGAGAGAGAGAGAGAGAAGAGAGAGAGAGTCAGAGAGACAGAAAAAGAAGAGGAAAAAGTCTTTCATTTCTATTGAAACGTGTGACAATTTTCTTTCTTCATATTCATAAGCTAAATAGACATTAAACTAGCCCAAAGTTCTGGTTTCAAGACCTGCCTCTGACACATACTGGTTGTGTGACTCACAAGAAGTCATTTAAACACTCAGTACCCTAGGCAGCTCTCTAAGAGTCTAAGTTGTAGAGAAAGTTTTGATTTTTTATAAAATTAAGTGATTTCAACAATGAAATCACAGGTCTTGTCCCTCTCATTTTTTTTATTGATTCAAGAACAATTAGATTCAAATTTGAATAGAGTGCTGGACTTGAAGCTTAGAAAATCTGGATTCAAATCTAACCTCTGATACTTCCTAACACTCTGACTATGAGAATGTTATGGAACCTCTTTCATTCTCAATTTACTCATGTGGAGGAGGAATAAAAATATTCACACTCCTATCTCAGAGTTTGTCATAAGGAAAAGAATAAGATGAGAGTAAAGTCCTTTATAAACATAACAATGCATTATAAACATGATAACAATGATGTTACACCTTAAATAAAGATTTCCCAATCACCATTGCTGGCCTTTTGCCATTATAAAATAAATACTCTCAGGAATATTTTTGTTGATGCTGTTGAAAAGTCTTTATGAATTCATTTAAGTTTCATTTTCAGGATATAATTCTAGCAGTTGGATTATTTGGTCAATGGGTTTTATAACTGTTATTTTTCTTAAGTCCCTGAAAGGACTTTTTTTCATTTTCTTTTGAGTAGGTACATTTATCAGAAGTACCATTTTAAGATGACTGGAGTCATGGCTCACATGAGTTTGCTTCTTAATACAACCTTATAAATGAAAAACTTTTAGCCAATTGGATTTGTCAGATAAATCTTCAGTTTTGAAATTTTAAGAATGACCTGGATAAAAAAATCAGGAAGTCATCTGTTTGAATCCTGCTTCAGGTATTTATCATTAGCTTGACTCTGTGTAAATAATTTTACCTCTTTATTCCTCAGTTTCCCCAGATGAAAAAATGAAGGAATTAGACTTGATGGAGTTCAAGGTGCCTTTTAGTTTTATAGCTATGACCTTATGGCTATACTATCCACATTTGAATAATTAGGATAATAGATGTAAGTCTCTAAAGGACCTTGGAATCCATTAAATCCAATTCTTTAATTTTTTCAGATGAGGAAACTTTTCCCATATCAACAAAGTGATGTACGTGAGGTCACACACCTAGCAAGGATGGGAACCAGGACTTGAACCTGGGTAATTTCTGACTTCATACCCAGCAACCCTTCTATTTAATCATGCTCAGAGACATCAGAAGCCATTTTTTTTAGGCACGTCCTGTCCCTTAATTCATAGTATGCACACAACTGTCCACATGAAAAACACCCTGGAAAGCCTGAGCTATGCAATTAATCAGTGGGCAATTTATCGTTTATGAAGCAATTACCAAGCCCAGGAACGTCACTTGCATCCAGGGAATATAGATCTTTCCTTCCTGATAAATCTTCTGCTCTGCAGCTCGCTTGGGTATTTATTTACAGAAGCAAGTGACAAATAACCACCAGTAAATTATGGGAGAAGTTGTTTTCCTTTATTTTTAAATTCTTGATCGTGATTTCTTCTCAGATGAGTGCGGGTGGCAGGGTTCAGAGCAGCTCTGAGTCAAAGTTAGTGTTGGAGAAACACAAAGGATTCTGGGTAATAGATCTGAGAGAATTCTCTAATTTCCCTCCCCCTTCTTTTTTTTTTTTCTAGCTCTTTCTTCAAAAGTTCAACTTGATTCTCTATTGGAGATATGAGGCTTTCAACTTTGCTCACAAAATTTCTCAGCAGAGCAGAGAAGCTGAATCCTTTTACCACAGTCCAAATCCCCTGGATCAAGAAGGTCATTGGTGTGTTTAGGTATTTTTCTTTACCTTTTGTATTTTAGTCTTTCTATAAAGTCTTGGGTCTAGTCCT
Source organism: Antechinus flavipes (assembly GCF_016432865.1). NCBI lineage: Eukaryota > Metazoa > Chordata > Mammalia > Dasyuromorphia > Dasyuridae > Antechinus > Antechinus flavipes. The sequence goes on from NC_067400.1 coordinate 601,557,548, forward strand.
GGGTGTTCTGGGTGTTTACAGTCAGTATCAAAGGCTAAATTCATAACGATATCCCTTGGAAACATGGGATGGTAAAGGACACAATTGATCCGCAAATTTGCTTAAATTCAAAAAGCATTTATTAGGCATCCCCTGTGTTCAAAGCACTGTGACAGATGCTAGAGATACAGAGAGGAAAGGCACTTGAAATCTAATGTAGGAAGTGATTTAAAAACAGCAACAGCAACATATAAAACAAACAAACCCTGATGGAGTTCTGGTTTTAGGGTTAAGAATATCTGAGTTCAAGTCTTGCCTCTGATTCATAATGGCTATGTGATTATGTGGCAAGTCATTTAACTTTTTAGTGTACTAGACAACTCTTTTAAAACCGCAGGCTAATTCTCCAAATGATAAATGTTCAAAGGATATGAACAGACAATTTTCAAATGAAGAAATTAAAACTTTCTAATCCTATGAAAAGGTGCTCTAAATCACTATTGATCAGAGAAATTCAAGTTGAGATAACTCTGAGACACCACTGCACACCTCTCGGATTGGCTAAGATGACAGGAAAAGACAAACATGAATGTTTGAGGGGATGTGGGAAAACTGGGACACTGATGCATTGTTGGTGGAGTTGTGAATGGATCTAACCATTCTGGAGAGTAATTTGGAACTATGCCCCAAACTGTGCATACCCTTTGATCCAGCAGTGTTTCTACTGGGATTATATCTCAAAGAGATCTTAAAGAAGGGAAAAGGACCCACATGTGCAAAAATGTTTGTGGCAGCCCTTTGTGTAGTAGCAAGAAATTGGAAACTGAGAGGATGCCCATCAGTTGGAGAATGACTGATTAAGTTGTGGTTTATGAATGTTATAGAATATTATTGTTCTATAAGGAGCAATCAGCAGGATGATTTCAGAGAAACGTGGAGAGCCTTATAGGAATTGATGCTAAGTGAAATGAGCAGAACCAGGAGATCATTGTACATGGCAACAGCAATATTATATAACAATCAATTATGATTAATGTGACTCTTTCCAGCAATGAGATGATTGATGCCAGTTCTAATGATCTTGTGATGAAGAGAGCCATCTACATCCAGAGAGAGGACTGTGGGAACTGAATTTGAATAACAACATAACATTCTCACTCTTTTTGTTTTTGTTCGCTTGCATTTTGTTTTCTTACTCATTTACTTTCTTTTTTTGATCTGATTTCTCTTGTGCAGCAAGAGATTGTATAAAGATATTTATCCATATTGGCTTTAACATATATTTTAACATGTTTAACATATGTTGAATTGCTTGCCTTCTAGGAGAGGGGGTGGAAGGAAAGAAGAGAAAATCTGAAAATCTTTTTTTGTTGCAAGGGTCAGTGTTGTTGAATTATCCGTGCATATATTTTGAAAAAAAAATTATTAAAAAAACACAGGATATATAGAAGTTGCCAATATATTGGTAGGAGTTTACCTTGGGAGCTCCTAATACCAATAAAATCATAGATTTTAATTCCTATCCCTCTTTTACACATAAAGAAAAAAGGCTCAAGGAATTTTTATGGCTTAACTAATATACATCATCTAGGTGGTATAATGGCTAGAGCAGTGGGCTTGGGGCTAAGAACTTCTGAATTAAAATCCTTAAACATATACCAGCAGCATGGCTCTGGAAAGTCATTTCCTTTCTGTTTCCTTTATTTTCCTCATCTACAAAATGCAATGATAATAGCATCTACTTCCCAGGATTTATATGAAGATAACATGAGATGATATTTTGTAAAACACATTGTAAACTTTAAAGCAGCATACAAATACTAATTATTATTACTGTGATTATTATCATTTTTATTATTATTCTGGGGTCACAAATGTCCTTAGTGTCAGATCCCAAGCTCAGCTCTTTATCCAGATCTCTTGCTCTATGCTTGAAGTTGATAAAAGTTGACTATCTTTCATTATTAAGAATATAATGGAGGTACACTTGCTATTCCTTCCCCTGGACTACTTTGCATAGATTAAATGATCTTTCCTATGGATTAGATCCTGTTTCATGGTGACAGGAGCACTGAAGCTTACCTAGTTCAGAGGGTATATTCCCCAGAATAGTGTCTGAGTTCATGGGCTTGGAATATGCCTTGGGAGTCTTAGTGAATGTCTGATGACACGAATAGGCTCCAGCTTGATATCCTACATCATTTGCTGCCTTTCCAAGAAGTGAACAACTTGGCTGACTCTGTCTCATGTAGAAAGAGACACTACGATGTTTCCTTTGCTGCCAAGGAAGAGCTCCTTTGCCCAGAACACTCTGGGGGCAATAGTGAATTGTTAATGTAGCCATTAGAGTATCAGAATATTCTCTTGATGCCCTGGAGGGATCAGATTCAATTTGTAATTCAGTCAGTCCATTTTTTATTTATCCAGTCTTCTTGTTGGCTAATAATATGTTTATACAAAATCATTGTACATCTACCTGGTGGTAAAAGAGAGTATATAATGGGAAGTGGTCACTGCAGAGCTAACAAACTAACTGTGCCATTTCTATGCTAATATAAAATAGTCTCAAGGATTTTACAAGCAGATACATTGGCTTCAGGATATAATGTCATGCCCTGTTCTAAACTGTGTAAAACATAGGCAAGATATATAGTCTCTCTGAGTCTGTCCATGAGGATGGGGCTACTTCTAGTGCCTGTCTCAGAGGGAGAATGTGAAGGTTAAAAGTCATGCATCTAATGCTAGATGGGACCTCAGAGGCTATGTTGGTCTGACCCTTTCATTTTACAGATTAGGGAAACTGAGGCTTAGAAAAGTGACTTACCCAAATTCAAGCAGGACATAAAGCTGCTTTGAGCCTAACTCAAGTGATGAAATCATAGGGGATAGGGTACTGGGAATGGAATCAGGAAGACTCCTTTTCCTCCATTTGACCCTGGTCTCAGACATTTTCTATCTAGTGACCCTAAACAAGTCACTTAATTCTATCTCAGTTTCCTCATCTGTAAAATGAGCTGGAGAAGGAAATGGCAAATCACTCTAACATCTCTGCCAAGAAAATTCCAAATGGAATCTTGAAGAATCAGATGCAACTGAAAAATGATTGAACAATCACAAAGAAGTTAATATTATCGGGGCATCTACTTGGTATAAAGGATAGAGCATCAGCCCTGAAGTCAGGAGGACCTGAGTTCAAATGTAACTTCAGATAGTTAACATTTCCTAGCTGTGTGACCCTGGGCAAGTCACTTAACCCCAATTGCCTCAAGAAAAAAGAGGATGATATTATTTATGAAATAGACTTTAGAGAAAAGAGGCATTGTAGTTCAGTCCTAGTATCTTTGTGTCTCACATTGTTTTAAGATGCATGCTGTATCCTTTTCTTTTTAGATGAGTTGGCAGTTCTGATGGCAATGGGGAAAATGAGGTCAGTCTCTGAGGAGATAATTATAATTACTCCTGCACACACACACACACACACACACATACACACACACACACATCCACAGATCCCAGATGAAAAACCACCTGTAGACTAATGCAGGGCAGCTGACAGCATTTAAGGTCCTCAGTGGTTTATACAGAGATAGAGGATTATAGATTCAGAGCTGAAAAAGACCTTAGAGTTCATCTCTAACACCCTCATTTTACGGATGAGGAACTTGTGATGAGGAAAGAGACTTTCCTGTTTACGCAGGTCCAGAGCTGGAATTTGAACCTAGATTCCCTGCCTCTGGATGTAGTGTTCTTCCCATTAGGAAATTATTAAAAATATACCAATCTAGTCATAAGATTATTCCTTAAACTATTTTAAATCAATTCAATCTGATCCAATTTAAGTCAAGCTAAGCTAAATCAAACCAAACCAGTGCCATGCAGAAAACATTTATTAAATGGGTACCGTGGCTAGGCCCAAGACATTGGGGATGTTAAGACAAAATGAGAAACTGAAGCTACTCTGGAAGAACTTATATCTACTTGGGGATGGTGGGAAAGGGTTAATCATAAGTAGTTAGGTAAAGATAAACACAGGGAAAGGTGAGATTCCTTTGGTTCTAAGAATTATACTTCTGGATTCATAAATCACTTTTTTTCTGTTGCTATTTACATGCTCCTCACTGCTCCCTTTGAGACAACAAGCTTGATCAAACTTATTGGAAGCTAAATCTGCTTCTGCAATTTTTTTCCATCACATTATTCTGTGCGCTATGTTTAAGACAAGCTTATCGTAGATATTTACTAGCTATGTGACTAGGCAAGTCACTTAACCTCTCTCTGCTTCAATTCCCTCAACTGTACAATTGTCATGATTGAAATTAAGGTAAATTGAGGCATGAAGTTCTGATCATTTTCAATTTTTTTAGTCAGGTTAGCATTTATCAACAAAAATGGCCTCTCATCTCCCCAGCAAGCCAAAAGCCCACAAGGTGGCACTTCCTACCATTCATGTAATTTTGGGAAGTACAGAGCAAAAAAATAGGATGTATTGGTTAAAAAACAAGATGATTGGTTACAAAGTCTGAAGTGTCATACATGATGGAAAAATGCTATTGGCAGGAAATTTGGAATGCAGGACCGGCAACAACCTCTCCTTCCATCTTGTCACTATGGAAAGCTTTTTGGTGGTGTCCACCTGCATGGCTAGTTAGTGTCCCAGTGACTACAGAGCAGAATTTCTTTAAGGACAGCTAGATCAGACTCCCGGCATCTACCTTCATCCTTCAAGAATAACAGATTTCCCTGACAAGAATAGAGCGGTGATCAGCAGGAAAACTGAATTTCCAAACTTAATTAACTCAGAGAGGAAGGCTAAACTTGTGAACTTAACTTAGAGGCAAAGATAAAATATGTCAGCAATGAAACAAAATAGAGTCAATTTAAAAAAATGCAGACATTAATTTTATTTTCTCACAGTGGAGGTAATAAGACAATAATCACGCATCTCACAGGATAATGTTGTGAGAATTAAATGAGATAATATTTGTAAAGTGCTCAGCATAATCCTAGGTACATAGTAGGTCCTCAATATTTTTCCTCCCTCCCTCCCTCTCTTTCCCTTTTTCCTTTCCTTCCTTCCTTCCTCCTTCTCTTTCTCCCTCCTTCCTTCTTCCCTCCCTCCATCCCTTCCTTCCTTTTTCCTTGCTTCCTTCTCTCCCTTCTTTCCTCCCTCCTTCCCTCCCTCTCTTCCTTCCTTCCTCCCTCCCTTTCTTTCTTCCCTCCTTCCCTTCCTTCTGACTTTCTTTTCTTTTTTCCTCCTATTCCCCTTCTTCTCTTCTTTCTTTTTCTTCCTTCTTCTTTTCTTTTCTTAACTCCCCCTTTCTCTTCTCCTTTTTCCCTTTTCCCATCTCTCTTTTTTCTTCCTCTCCCTTCTTTTTCTTCCTTCTTCCTTCCTTCCTCATAGTCTTCCATGAGACAACTCCTCACTAGAAGATAGCATTTATATTCCTGTTAAGTCCTCTCTTCTCAACTATTCTTTCACCTGCATCTCTTATAGTTGATTTAAGGCCCCTCACCATCTTGACCTCTTTGGGATTTTGACTTTAAAAGATTAGCCCTGTTACCCAGAGTGAATGAAAATACCATTCACCCCTTAGGAAAAACTGTTTAACAACTTCACTTGAGTCAGAGTTAAAAGAAATATTTTTAAAGGTTTGATAACATTGCTCCATTTATTGCAAAGGGCAGGTTTCCTCTCTTCCATAGAAGTTCCAAAAATAGTTTTTCTTAGTCATATGTAACTTTCTTTCCTTCCACCCTGACCTCACAATTCTGAAAAATTTTGTAAAACTTGAAAATGCCATACATTTTAGGAATGTTGAAAAGAAGAAAAACCACAATTCCCAATTTCTATTGTCTTATCTTGAACAAAGATATCATTAGTTCTATTTTTGATCATCAAATGTTCTATTTCCAAATGTGAAAACATGCCAGAGGATAGCACTAGCTCCCACACCATTTTAGACAGCAGCTTCGGAACCCATTCCAGAAGGCAACAAGGTTCTGCCCAGAGCCTGTCAGCAAGAAGAGAGGGAATTCACAGAAAGGACTTGGCAAAAGCCTGGCTTTGAATTGTGTCTCCCATACTTAATGGCTATGTGGGCATGAGCAAATTACTTTATATCTCTAAGCCCATTTTATCATATATAGTACCTAGCTTATTGGATTGTTGTGAAAGTTACTAGGACATAGATTTAGATCTGGAAAAATAATTAGGTATCATCTGTTGAGTCCATTTTACAAAGAGAAATTGAATAATATGTCCAAGCTTCTTGCTGCATAAGTAATATAAGTCCCCTGATACCTAAATCAGAACTTTTTCTATCATGGGAAAATTTCTTGATCTCTTTAGGACTCAGTTTTCTTAACTGTAAAATAAGGCGATTGAACCACATCCCTCTCAGCTCCAATTGTATGCCATATTGCTTATTATCTGTACAAGCAAGATATAGTATTGACCCTTCACCACTCATTCTTTCCCTTCTTCTACCCAGAGAAAGAGTTTGACATAATAATGGCTAAAAATGGAGTCAGGAAGATCTGGGTACAAATACTGCCTCGAATCCTTATATACTGTGTGAGTCTAGGCAAATCTCATCCTTCTTTAAATATCAATTTCCTCATCTTCAAAATGAAGATTTAATAATTCTAACCCTAACTTAAAGAGTTATGAAAATCAAATGAGTCAATCTACGTAAAGAGCTTTGTAAACCTTAAAAATTACACAAATGAGAATTATTCTAATTTGTATTAATTATTATTATTTCCAATGTAAAACAGAAGTAGATATTGGATATTAATCAGTGTTCTCCATTTATTCTGTTAGACTCAGTGTCTAATTGGAGAACACTAACTAATAATAAGTCTAGAGACTCATAGACACAGTTCCCAGCATATAGCAAGTATTTAATAAGTATTGATTGATTGATTGTTAGATTGCGTTAAGAATGAGAAAATGCATTTCAGTTCATAACATGAAAGGTTTAGAGTGGGAGTAGTGATAGTCTACTCCCTATGAAATCATTTAGTCCAATCCCTTCATCTTGCAGATAAAGAAAACTGAGGCTTGGAATTAAGTGACTTACTCAAGGTCAGAGAGATGATAAATAAAATATTTGGGTTTAAACTCAAGTCCTCTGATTCCAGATTCAGAGTGATATTTCTTAATATCTTGGGAGGATTTCTTTCAAAATCAATCTCCTCACTCTACTATCATATCCATCACACTGATTTAGACCCTCATAACTTCTCACCTGAATAGTGTATTTCAATAGTTCTCTTTGCCTCAGTTTTTTTTTTTAATTTAATTTTTTTTTATTTACTACACCGATGGGTGCTGTAATGCTTTCCCTAAAGATCAGGTCTCACCAAGGTATTCAATAAAGTCTGGTGACTCCCTATTATTTCAAGGATCAAATGTAAACTTCTGTTTGGAGTTTTAAGCTGCTTGCCACTTAATTCCAATCTATCCTTTCATACTCCTTGCATGTGACCTTCCTCCAGTCATATTGATGCTATTTCTCACCTACTGGATGCCACGTTGATTCCATACCTTTGCCCTGATTGTCTCTAGAATTCTTTCCCTTCTCATCTCTCTGCCTCTTAGATTCTCTAGTTTCCTTCAAGACTCAGATCAAATTCAACTTCTTGTTGGAGGCTTTTCCTCATTCCCACAACTGCCTTTACTTTCTCCTTGAAAGGTATCTTTATCTATTCTGTATGTATCTTTCATGAGTGTGTATATATCTATAAATAGATGTGTATTTCATAAGTACATACATATATATTTATGAAAGATATATTTGTCGTAAATATATACATACACATTATCTCTTTGAGGTCAAATAGTGCTTTCACCTTTCTTTGTAGCTCTAGTACTTATTTTAGTTCTTGGCACAGAGTAAATACTCAACAAATTTCTGTTGATTGGTTCTCAGATCTTCATCTGTCTATCTCTGTCTCTGTTTCTTTCTGTCTCTCTGTGTCTATATTTGTGTATATGTATATATATATGGTAAGTAGCAATTATTTCTGTTTTGGACAAAACCCTGAAGGTCTTTCCCTCCCATATTGGTTTTTTGGAACCAAGTTGAAAAGCCATTTTTTTACCTTATTTCTTTTTTACCTAATCTTAATCACTAAATGGGCAATTGCCTCAGTCAAACCAATTATTAATTAGCCTTAAAAGGCCAAGATCTCCCACTACATCCAGGGCCATCTCAATTCATCCTAATCTATATCTGGCCATTGGACCCATATGGTTCCAGAAGAGAAAGTGATGTATGTATGTATATATGTATGTATATATACACATATTTATACATACACACATTCACACACATATCACATAATAAATCAAGAAACAATAAATAAATATTAGCACTTATTATCGAACTATTTGACTTGGAAAAAATCCCTGATCCATCTTTGAAAGCATAATCCTTTCTTTCACATTGCACTGCCCCTATGTTCCCTGGAATCACTCTTATTTCTCACTTTTCAGCATCACAGATGTCCTACTATGGCTTTTTTCTCAAACAGTGGCCTCTACTTTGACCTTTTCCCTTTCTCTCCTCTCAACCCCATTTTTCCACTAATATTTACCTTATCTGGCTAGAGTTCCCTCAGGGACCTGATCTTTGCCAAGGCTAATGAGATAAACTAATTTGGGCTAATAAGCTAATTATTAGGTCATAATGGCTTGATGTACTCTCTTGTAACATTAGCATTTAAATGAAATTTTAAAGCATGGCTGTCCTGACCCAAAAGAATGTTGAAATTTTAACTCTGTCAACTGGACTTAACCATCCTGTTACTTGTGAATGGCTAAAGTTTAACAGCGCAGGCTAGAGACAGGAGAGTCAGGAATCAAAGAGAAATTTAATTTCCAAGTCAGGGAAATGGTTTGCAAGCAAATAAGTGATCTAGACACATGTGCCAAAGCCCTCTGTTGTGGTGGGATCTGCTTTAGTGTTGGCAGATCTCAATTTTTTAATATATGGTTTTACAGTAAGTTGTAGCCCTAACAGAAACAATGAGACAATTTATATTCATAGCAGGGCTTCATGATCAGAACATGGATGACGCAGGTGTTTGTTCAAATTCAGAGAGCACCTGGTGCTGGTCAAAGCAATACAATAATTATATAAAACTATTCTGGGATTTTGTTGTGGCTGAGATCATTTAGAGAGTGAATTCAAAGGACTGTTGTTATGTCAAGTTCTGGCCATAGCTTGCTTGTTGGGTTTTAGCTTTGGGAAACAGGGTGTCTCCTGGTAACTTGACAGGTTGTCAGATAGGCTGGTGGTCATGGAGTGCTTTTAGGTGAGGAAAGTCTTTTGGCTCACTCCTCATAATCAAACCTATCAGTAGTGATCTATTCCAATTAGATATGAAGTCAGACTAACCGGTTTCTCTGAGGTTCCAGGAGATAGTTTTTTGAGATATCATAAACTTACAGCATCACAAACTAGGGAGAAAATTTCTAAGTTTCTACTCTTATCACCTGGTAAGAATCCCTTTAATAGAAGTATTCGCTAATCTTTGGTGCACTAAATATCACAAGGCTAGAGCATTTTATTTTTACTTGTCTCCAAACTTTTAGTACCAACCTCCTTTACTTATCATAAAATAGATGCATTGTTGGTGGAGTTGTGAAATGATCCCACCATTCTGATGAGCAATTTGGAACTATGTCCCAAAAGGTATAAAGTTGATCAAGCATTGTCACAACTGGGTCTATATCCCAAAGAGATCGTAAGAGGGGGAAACAACATACATGCCCCAAAATATTTGTAGTAGCTCTGTTTGTAGTGGTAAAGGATTGGAATTTGAGTTGTTGTCCATTAATTGAGGAATGGCTGAATAATTTGTAGTATATAAATATAATGAAATATTATTTTTTTAAATTTTTTTTACTGACAAAACCCATGCCAGGGTAACTTTTTACATTATCCCTTGCACTCACTTCTGTTCCGATTTTTCCCCTCCCTCCCTCCACCCCTTCCCCAGATGGCAAGCAGTCCTTTACATGTTAAATAGGTTACAGTAGAAATATTATTGTTCTATAAGAAATGATGAGCAAGCTGATATTTCAGAAAAGCCTGGAGAGACTGACATGAACTGATGCTAAATGAAGTGAGCAGAACCAGGAGAACATTGTACACAGTAACAGCAAGATTATGTGATGATCTTATGTGGAGATTATGTGATAGATTTCGCTCTTCTCAGTAAAGTGATGGTCCAAAACAATTCCAAATAGAGTTGGGATGGAAAATACCATCCACATTTAGAGAGTGAACCATAGAGACTGAATGTGGATTGAAGTATAGTATTTTCACATTTTTAGTTCATTTATTTGTTTTTTCTTTCTTGTGTTTTTTCTCTTTTGTTCTGATTTTTCTTGCATAATATTAAAAATATGGAAATATTTTAAAGAATTTTACATGTATAACATATCAGATTGCTTGTTATCTTGGAGAAACGAGATGGAAGAGAGAGGGAGAAAAAATTGAAACATAAGTCTTACAAAAATGAGTGTTAAAAACTACTTTTTTGTATATTTGGAAAAATAAATTATTATTGAGGAAAAAAAAAGAAAATCCCAAGTGGTGTCACAAAGAGTTTGATACAACTGAAAAATGACTGAACAACATTCCATTATTGGATAACTTGAATACAGAGAAAATCCTTCCTGGATGAAATCCGCCTCTTGGATGATTTTATCCATTAGTCTCAACTCTTCACTTTAAAGCACCCTTCCCCCCCAAATAAAACTTATTTCTCATGCACATGGGAGGTGTTCAGATATTTGAGTAGATTCCTATCATCACAGATCTAGAATCAAAAAGGATTTAAAGATCAATTGTTCTAATTCCCTAATTTTTTACAGATTAAGACAATGATATTCAGAGAGATGAGTAATAGCACACAATCAAACAGGTAGTAAATAAAAGGAATCAGAATTTGAACTCAGATCTTCCTCTTACTCCAACTTCAGGACTAATTCCCACTGTACCACTGCTGGATCTCCTCTTCTTGAGTCTTTCTCCTAAGTCTTAGAATTAGGGGATCATAGATTTTTGACCTGAAAGGAAACTTAGAAGTCATCAAATCCAATTCTTTAATTTTATAGGTGAGGAAACTAAGGATGAATGGATAAAGTGATTTGCTCAGTACCACTCCTCTCTAGGCTAAACCTAAGTGCAACAAATATATTAATAATAGTACACATTTATGTAGTGCTTTATAGTTTTCAAAATGTTTTACTTATACTATGTCTCTTGATTCTCACAACAATATTGTGGAGTAGATATTATTATCTCCATTTTACCCATGAGGAAAACTGAGGCTGAGAGTAGTTAAGTGATCTGCTCCAAGTCATACAGCCTTTGTCTGGTGCAGAATTTCAACTCAGCATCAGCACTCTAGGTCCAGCACTCTATTAAGTATACCACTTAGATGCCAGATTTCTTTAACTGTTGCTCGTACATGTTTTTCTGACAGCATACCATCCTAGTTGTCCATCTGTGGGTTTTTACGCTTGACACAAGTCCTCCAAAAATGTGACTAGCATAAGGATGAGACTAATATTTATTCCCTCTCTCAATAGCTCAAATCTTATCTGTTCCTTGTGGTACTGTTAGAGGTCTCCTGAACTTGCTATTACCTACCTATTTGGAGAAGCAATACTCTTGGAAACTTATATTTGGTACCTGGAAAAATGGAACTCTGAAGTATAAAGGTATTTATTCTCTAAAGAGAAAAGTATTTAATGGGAGCCTGGAAGTGTAGTACTGTCAAGGGAATTTCTCACTTGGTAAAAACACATAAAATGATATCATAAAATTGACATGACATCAAAAAAGAAGGCACAATTTCTTAAAATAGGATTACAGGTATGGCCAATTGACAGCTGTCCTAAGCCCATTGAGGCTCACCGTGCAGTCATCTGAGGATGACTTTTGATTCTGAAAAGGTGAAACTCCTTTAATTCATAACTGATTCTTCCTTTGGAAAATAAAGACTCTGATAAAATTTGGAACATATAAAGTGCAATGTTAAGGGCCCAGCTGAGCAGTTCTGGATCAGAAAGGTATGGTGGAAAGAATATTGAGTCTGAAAGTCAGAAGTGAGAAGTTCTGATGTTTATTATCTTTCTGAGCTTAGACAAGTTATTTAATATCTCTAGGCTTCAATTTCCCAATCTATAAAATGAGGGAGTTGGATAGATGGTCCCTGGCCTGTTCCAGCTTGGATCTAAGAACCTAAACTGAGCAGGGCTCCTTAAGGATCAGAGAGAGAATTGAATCTGCTCAACAAACATTTATTAAGCATCTACTATATGAGTCACTGTGCTAGAGGCTGAAGATACAAAGTCAAAAAGAAAACTGGCTCTGCCTTCAAAAAGCTTATGTTCTACTAGAATGAGGGGAAAGCCAAGCTGTCTTTCAACTGGAAAGGAAGTGAGTCAAGGAAGGTTTTGTTGCTATTGTGCCCATATCCCTGTGGTCCCATTGGGGTTTTCTTGGTAAAGCTACTAGAACAGTTTGCCATTTACTTCTCTAGCTTATTTTGCATATGAGGCAAGAGCAGAGTTAAGTGACATGCTCAGAGTCATGCAACTGGCCATTTTTGAACTAAGAAAGGTGAGTCTTCCTGATTTCGAGTCCAGTTTTTTTATCCACTAGTCTACCCAGTTGCTTTCAGTAGTGGAATAAAAAAAATCCATTACTATTTCTGGATCACCAAATAAAGAAGGGAAAATAAACTAAAGACTTGATAAGAGGCCTCTTCTCTCTTATTTAACTAGAAGGAAAGGATATGAATCATTTTGACTCTGGAAGACTAGTATTAAATCAATTCTTATCCTAGGATCTCGGACTTTTCAGCTCTGTCCTTTTGAGAGGCAGAATTAACATTACACTTTATACATTCCAAACATCAGAGTCAGTGGATATTTCCCCTTTATTTTCCAAAGGAGGAGTAAGTTGAGAATTAAAGGGGTCCTATCTAATTCAAAATAAAAAGTCTCTGCTTCAGTTATTTATGGAAGCCACTCTTTCTGAAGAGATGAATGGATGGAGAGATGAATGGATGGATCTGGTGAGAGATGGAAAGATGTTCTTTCTCTCCTTTTCAATCTCTACCCCCACAATTATAAATATCCAGCAGCTAACTTGGTGTCAGTAATTTCTCAAGGATGCTTGAGTGGTCTGTTCGTGCTTGTAATGAATCGGAAAATGAATAGATGCCCATCAATTGATGAATTGCTAAATATGTTATATGAAAGTAATGAAATATTATTGTACTTTTAAAAATGACAAACAAGCTGATTATAGAAAGGCCTAGAAAGATTTACATGAACTGATGCTGAGTGAAGCAAGTAGAACCAGGAATATATTGTACAAAGTAACAGCTAGATTGTACGATGATCAACTATGAAAGACTTGGTTCTTCTCAGCAGTTCAATGATCCAAGGCAATTCCACTAAATTTTGGATAGAAAATGCCATCTTCAACCAAAGAGAGACCTATGGATCCTGAGTGTAAATCAAGACAAGCTTTGCTCATTTTTTTCTTTTTTCTTCTGCTTTTTTTTCCTCTTGTGATTTTTCCCTTTTGTTTTGATATTTCTCTCCCAACATCATTAATAAAGAAATGTTTATTTAAAAATTAATGTATATGTGTAACCCCAAAAAAGAAAACAATAAAAAGGGGGGAAGTATGCTTGAGTGAACAGTCTTTAGTGAAAGAAAGAGATTTTGCATGGTAAAGTAGAAAGAACACGGGATGTCAAATGACAAGGACTTTAATGTTAGCTTTGCCACTTAATACCTACCTTTGTGACCTTTGGTAGATCACTCCTTGAAGTCTCAATTTCCTAATATATAAAATGAAGTGTTTGGTTTGGATGCCAGCTAAGATTCCTGCCAGCTCCAAACCTATGATCTTATTGCTCTTGGTAATCTAGTAACTTTTGGTCTCATTATGTAGAAATGTTGGTTTTCTTATGTAATCAGACCAAAAACCAGCTTGGTTGCTATGTATACATTTAAAAATAGATTCTATTCCTTGAGAAGAGACTATAATTTTTTTTCTCTAGCCAGAAGCAGAGTACACATAGGGAGGCCATCTTTGAAGAGCAGGGTGATAAGATGCCAGATATGATGATAAAGAGGAATAGGATCCTTCTCTGTATGGGTTTTGTTTTCCAAAAAAGGGGGAGTTTTCCAATCTGAATTAGCTTCATTAAGTGCAAGTGCCGAGACCTAGAGGCTCAGGTCACCTGAGGAAGGTACTTTCAGCATCCAGGTTTAACACAATTGCAAAATCTTCAAATATTAAAGAAGAAATGCATATATTTTACTCCCAGGGGGAAAGATTCTCTATCTCCTGGTTGGTAGAGAAGAACAAGAAACTTTCTGCTAATCCAAGCCCAGAAACATAGAGTTATCTGGCTTCTGAGGAGATGGTTTTGAACAATGGTTTCAGTTCTATCCAGTGATTAATCAAACCAGGCAGCTGTTTCTTGTTTTGTATATGCCAAAGCAAGAAAGATTTTCCTTTAATTTGGTCTTGTGGTTTAATCTAAATGAATTAGTAACTTCAGGCTGGTCCCCTGTATGGCAACCTTCCTTTCCAGCATGTGTTTTCCAATCTCTTATGCCTCCGCCCAAACTGCCTAATGCCTTGATTGCCCTCTTTCTAACAATGCCAGATGACAGAAATTAAGGTGGAGAGCTACCAATTACCCGAAACTTTCAGCAATGGGTCTTTGAGACATCATTATCTTATTTTAAGGATATTTCAAAAATCTTGTTCATGAGCAACATGATAAAGGCAGTTGTTTCTCAAGAAGGAAACTTGTGCATAAAAAATGCCCATCCTAGCCCTGTGAGGCTGCTATGGCAACAAGTTCCGAGACTGGTTGCCTTCAAGAAACACTTTTCCAAACACTTCACAATAATAGCTGACATTTATATAGTACTTAAAGGCTTACAAACTGGTTTATGTGTATTATCTCTTCTGAGCCCTGTGGCAATCCTGTAAGCTATATGTGTGTGGGTATTATAAACCTCATTTTATAAACGAGGAAACAGATTTAGAGAGTGTTAAGTGACTTATTCAAGGTCACATAGAAAGAGCAGAGTAGGGACCCAGGCCTTTTGATTACACCCTTTCCTCCCTGTACCAAATTATCTCAGAAATAAAATGAACACCCCAATCCCTCCTCCCAAGAAATAATCCTTAATAAATTTTTCTTGTCATAAAGTTTCTTTTTCACTGTTTCTGGTTGCAATATATTTTCTGGTCACAAGACTCATACTCAAATGAGCGCAGTCCAATTCAATTTTCATTTATTAATGGATTTATTACAACAATAGCAGCATCCTCAGATCACTTGTCCTATTTTTGATTTATTTCTTATAATCTACATGAGGGAAAGCAGCCTTGGTAGAGAAGGGAAACCACCATCCTTGTTACCTTCATCGCCATTGTCAGTCAATGTGACAGGTTGGAGCAGTGATGCATCCTAAGAAAGAAATACAGGAGGCAAACCTTTTTTATTTTATAATCAAGCCATCTTAATTATTGACTGCTCCCAAGAGCATTGAGTATAGCAGCAAACCTTAAACTACTAGGCCTGTTTCCTGATTTATGTATCCATCATATGGATGAGTAACCTTTGTGGACATACAACTTAAGAATGACCTCTTCTAGATGATGTAGGTACCACTTTCCCAAAAATCACAGTTATGAAGATATAGCAAAGAAAGTTTTCACCTCCAAAGCTCCTGGTTAAATGGTTTAATATGTTAGAAAACATAATGGGACCTTTCCATATGACTAGAAGCCCAAAACACCTATATAGATTGTCTCCTTCCTTAAATATAGGGACTATCTTGCTTTTCTGTTTATATTCTCCAGTTCTTGATGTAGTATTTTGCATATGATATGTTTCATAAACATTTTGAGAGGCAAGTAGGTAATGCAGTGGATAGAGTACTGGTCTTGGAATCAGGAGGACCTGAGTTCATATCCAGCCTCAGACATTTACTAGCTATGTGACCCTGGACAATTCACTTAACTGATTTTCTCCAAAAAACCCAAAACTAATGCTTTGTATCCATTCAGCCATTTCATAAAGTGATCAAAAACTACTTACTAAGTACCTTCAATGTATCAGTAATACCTACCATACATAAGGCACTATGTTAGGTCCTCTGAATATAATGACCAAATGCAAAAATAGTCCTAGCTTTCAAGGGGCTTCCTTCATTCTTGGTACAATGGATTTTTAAAAATATATTTGAACAAAATGGAGTTTCAAAAATTATGTAGTGGCTTCTTTTCAGCTGCTTTGGTAGTTTTATTGCAAAATGCTGCCCCCAAATAAAACATCTAACTATACTAGTCAGTTTTGTTACCACTTCCCACCAATGTCACCATTCATCAGAAAATGACAACTTGTTGAATGGAAAGACATATCCAAAGAATGTTGAGATATATGGTAGTAACTCTTCTCCCTTTTTCATGACCATGCTCTATTTTGTATCTCAGAGAATCCCCCCATCCTAACACAAATGTTAAGCCAGCTTTTAAGATCTTTTAGGAAGAAGATTGTAAATGTGAACCACAGTTTTTTATTCGATTCAAGTCCAACAAGCATTTTTTTAAGGCATACAATATACAACGTGTTCTGCTAGGGGCTGGGGATACAAAGATTAAAAAAAAAATAAGAAAACAAGAAAATAATGTGTGTGTTCAAGGAACTTAGACTAGGAGAATACAACATTTAATTATCTAATGCAGTACTGAGTTCATTTCTCTCTGAATTCTCTTCCCTCTTCCCACTCCATATCAACTCCCTTAATGAAATATGACAGTGAAATGGCAGAGGGCAATTTAATGTTGGCTGGACTCGTGTCTGCATCCAGAAGGGTGGGAAGAAGAAAGACAGTTCTTCCATCTCTAATGAACCATCACGGGCTATGAACATGGTTCAGCACCATGGACAAGGACACGTGGATTTCTAGCAGTTGCTAACAATTGAACTAGCATTACACTGAGGAAGAAAACCAGAATTGTTCTCAGTTGTGTTGTGCTCGTTTGTTATTAAGGGGATTAAGGGACAGCATCCCTATCTGTAAAATTTAAATATACAGAAGAGCCGGACTATTGTACTATTATCAATAGTTTAAAGATTAGTCTTGTGGCAGATTGGGTTGCTGATATTAAGAGACTGAAATAGATGTGAGTCTCAGGGGATTGAGGACATTTTGAGATAATCAAGGAAGGCTTCTCTGATATAGGCAGCTCCCTGGGTGACTTTCCTAGTAGTCTAGTCTTTGGGAAGGCGGCTAGAGGATCTCAGTGATGTGTTTTATGTTTTCTTTCCTCTTCATGTATATATGCTCTGGCTATGCTTAATATATCCCCATTGGTTGTGGATTGACCTTAATGTGCTGTAGCTATGCTTGGTATCTCCCCAATGGATGTGGATCGATACCTTAGAGTAAAATTAAATTTGATTCAGTTTCATTCAATATCACAGACATGCATTAAAGGCTGACTAGATGAATAACACTATGATAAGTACTGGAGATACAAAGACAAACGTGAAATATTTTCTTCCCCCAAGGAGCTTACATTCTATTGGAAGGAGTCAATCAACAAACATTTATTAAATACCTACTATATGCCAGCACTGCACAACATGTTGGTGATAGAAAGGCAATTTTTTAAAAGTCTTTGTTTTTATAGAGATTACATTCTATTAAATTACAGGAAACTGTGATGGTAAGGTCTTTCTGATTAAGCTAGGCAATATATCTAGGAGATAGCATCTATCCAATCAAATTTGACATGTTTAGGGATTCAAAGCATATAATTTTGGAATGTTTCTGTGAAGTGTTCTCCAGGACTTAAGCTATCCCAATGCTGGCAGCTCCCTGGGTGACTTTCCTAGTAGTCTAGTCTTTGGGAAGGCGGCTAGAGGATCTCAGTGATGTGTTTTATGTTTTCTTTCCTCTTCATGTATATATGCTCTGGCTTTATAATAATATAAATAGTTTCTCATTTGGAATTCACATGGATAAAGCTTATGTATGGAAAAAATTACAAATAGAATAGAAAAAATTACAAATAGAAACCAACACTATACAAACCATAACAGTTTGAGTTGCTTTTCCTTCAGCATATAAACAACTTTGTTCTCTCCTTTTTCAGAGAGCCCCACATCTGGTAGCAGCACTCAGGAGAGCAAATGTATAGCAAAACATTTTTTAAGCCATTGAAGCTCATATCCTTCAATGTAATGAGAGTCCATAGTTTTCTGGTCTCCCTGGTTCCACTGGAAGTAGTAGACTTGAAAGGAACAATAGGATTTCCATAGGTGAAGAAGAGTAGGAAGACCAATCCAAACATGGAAAACAGCCTATTTAAAGATTGGAGGACTGGAAATGTAATGTTATACCACTCTATAGAACAGTAGGTGTGGTTCTGATTGGAGCTCATTTCTCTAAGCCTCCTTGTCAAAACTGCAAAGAAAGTCACCCATATGTTACTATAATGGGTCCTAACAATATAACAAACTATTCTATTTGGCCCTATTATCATTTGTCTGACAGTCAATCAATTTTTATATCATTTCCCAACAAGGCATCCTGGCAACTCTGATCCTGTTTGCATTGGCTGTGATTTTTTTTGTAACCCTGGCAAGATGCTTGTCAGGGTGATTCCAGGAATGGTAAGAGTCACCATGGTAGCCTCTGAGGACCAATAGAGCAGGGACTTATTTGCACCTTGGATTTCAAAGTTCATAACCACATTTTTTGGGGGTGAGGAGGAGGACAGAAGAAAGGGTTGTCTGGTAGCAGCTGATTAATGAAAAGTGTCCCAGGGAAACAAAAGTGTTCTAGGTCAAACCAAACTGAATTGAGTTTAGAAGATCTGGATTCTAGCCTCCACTCATAAGTGTCTTATGGGACATTTGATCCCTCTGTTCTCTTTGCCTTTGTTTTCCTAAAGTACAATGGAAAGATCAGGACACGGAATCAACACCTCTTTCTGAAACTTACTACCTATGAGACCTTGGGCAATCACCTTTTCTGAGCCTCAGTTTCCCTAACTGTAAAATCAAGGAGATATACTCATTGATCTGAAAGGTCTCTGCCAGCTCCAAATCTAGGATTCTAGGAGCTTCTAAACTATACTTTAGTTGTTGCCTTGTTTCAATTATATCTGACTCTTCATGACCCTATCTGGCATTTTCTTGGCGAGGAAACTCAAGTGGTTTTCCTTTTATTTTTCCATCCCATTTTATTTCCAGAGGAAGAAGCTGAGATGAACAGGATTGAATGACTTACTTAGGGACGAACTAGTTTTCTGAGTTTTCTGGGGCTGGATTTGAACTTGGGAAGATGAATCTTCCAGATTCCAAATCCAGTGCTCGAACCACTGTATCAGCTACTACCCAAACTTTTATTTCCCCAGGAGAAAGATGAATAGTAGTTAGGTAATAACCTCAGAGCTTCCTCCTAAAAATTTAAACCCCTTAATTTAAACTGTTTTGATTTTTTCTTTGTATTTCTAGCACCTGCCATATGAAAAATGCTTACAAAATGTATGGCGATTGATCGATTACGTCCACAGGATTTACAAAAGCGAAGAAGTGCTTTAGGATTGTCTTAGAAAAGGTCACAAGGATCTAGATGAGAGAATAAGAGAATAAGAAGTTTTCAGGCACACAGACAATCAGGACAGATTCTTATTTTCTCACAAACATACAACTAAATATATCAAAATGAATTCTAAACATTGATTTTGATAGTTACCTTAAAGACACTTACAAGCTGTGTGATCCTGGGCAAGTCATTCAACTTCTGTATGTCTCAGTTTCCTTATTTATAAGAAGGGGATAACAATGAACCCTTCTACTTCCCAGAGTTGAGAAGAGTGAAGCAATAGAGCTAAAATGACTTGTTTATGGTCTTACTGCTAGTAAATGTTGGGGGCTGCATTTGAACTCAGATATTCCTGATTCTAGCCTCTTTATACATGCCAGATGTGTGTATGTATTTACATACACAGGCATATATATGTCCATATGTATGTATATAATTTAAATGTGAATTCATCATAATTAAGGACTTTTTTGCACAAAATATGATATATTTTGTAATATAATACAATACATATTTCAATGTAACATTTATATGTATATATGTACATATTTGTATTTTTATATATGCTTTGAAACCATCCTCCCAATACTATTAGCACGTCAGGTCCTTAGAGTCAAGCGACTTTTTCATCTTTCCTCAGGAATGTAAAGTTACTCCTAAGCTGCTGTGGGATTCTTCTAATTTATTGCTCCGTATTCCCTTTCTAATGTGTTCTTTAATGAATATTCTTTAAAGACAGGTCTGATTATGCCAATTCTCTGCTCCATAAGCTAATAAGCTTCAGTGGCTCCCTATTGCCCCTGTGATGAAAGAAAAATCTAACAGCTATAAAGACCTAGCTTTGGGCAGTTAGATGACATCATAGTACACAGAGTGCAGAGCTGGAGTCAGGCATTCTTCTTGATTTCAAATTTGGTTTCAGACATTTACTAGCTGTATGACCCTGGGCATGTCACTTAATCCTGTTTATCTCAGTTTCCTCATCTGTCAAATGAGCTGGAGAAGGAAATGGCAAATGACTCCAGTATGCCCCTGAGCAAGTCACTTAATCCTGCTTACCTCAGTTTCCTCATCTGTCAAATGAGCTGGAGAAGGAAATGGCAAACCACCCCAGTAGCTCTGCCTAGAAATTCCCAAATGGGGTCACGAAGAGTCAGATGTGACCAAAGTGACTGAACAACAACATGAGCTCTAGTTTATCTTTCCAGACCTATTTTACACAACATTTCCCTCCATATACCCTACGCCTTAACTTGAGTACTAAGGCCAGAGACCCCACTGGACAGGGGCTTCTCAACAATTGCAGGAGAATAACAGAAGCTTCCTTAATGAGGCTCATGGAAAGTTATCAGAGTTGCAATTAAATGACCAGCATCCAAAGTGAGCATCTTGTCATCAGCGGCAGTCTCTGCCCCATAAAGTTCTTTGGCAGAGATCTGTCCTGGCTCTGCATCAAAAGAGGAAGTTATCTTTTTTCTCTCCAGCACCATTGCAATCCCATCAATTTAATATGCCCATGAAAATGTTATAGCCAGGCTCTGCTTTTCATCCCAAGGCGTGTAATGTATCTAATGTTCCTTTATGCATTAGCAAGTATGTGTCACGCTTTTTCCTCTGTGCTATCTCCCGAGATGGATGGTTCCCCCATGCACATAAATAACAAAACCCTTCTTACCAGGCTCCCCTATTACACAATTTCTAGCCGAAATTTTAGTTACACAGAGGGATCTTGCTCAGCAGAAGGATGGCCAGTGGGATGCATGATATCGTGAGCATTTTGTTGAGTTTGCTGCAGCTCGAGGCACGCAGAAGGGAAAGTTACCTGGCTTTTGGTTGCTCTGGACACACTGGAGAGAGAAGGTCTATGTCTCGAGGGAGAACGTGACGGTGTCTGATTCCTGAGCTGAAGGGAGGGACAATTGACAAGGGGAAAGGGAAGCCCCGACAGACTGATCATAGATTCCCAATTCAGGGTTCAAAATGAGGGTGGAAATCCTGAACATGTCAACATTTCTCATCCTCTTAACAAAGAGGAGCCGGAAAACATATCCCTTGTTACTACTCCTTGGTTCTGTTCCTGGAGTATCCTGTATATATTTTTTTTCTGCCTGAGATTTGCCAGCTTTCAGTGCTATAAGTATAGCTGTAGGTGACTGTCTTATTTATGTGGTCCATGTGAAGATCTATCTTGTCACCCTAGCCTTCAATATATAAATGCCATGAGACAAAAAGGCTGCCCCCTACCAGGCAGCTTTCTCTCCACTTGCTTCTGCTTTATTCTCTCCCCTCCAGCTCCTCCGAATGGGTTTACCTGACACTGTATCATTAATTAATTATTCATCCTTGTTTGAAGCATCTGTGAAACTGGGCGGCTCGCATTGCATTTTGGAAGTTGCTTTTTGGACAGGAGCCTGGAAGCCCTAAACTCATAGTTAATTGTTAGCATTTCAAAGTGAAGAGGCAACACTGTTTTTTTTTTTTTTTTTTTTTTTTGACATAACAGCATTTTTTTTTAAAACTTCTCTTTGATATGAGAATCCAGGAGCAGTACTTGGCTCTCTCTTCATTCCTGGGCAGTTCTCTCTGTGGACAAGTTCCCTCCTCTTCTTCTATTATTTTTAAAAGGCACTTTTCTTCACCTTCTTAGCTATGATTAATCCCCAAAGCAAACACACTTTGCAAGCTGACAAGCCCAGAACTGCAGTTTTTTTCCTCTGGTATTCGCTTTGCCAATTCATTCCAAGCCTCAGCCAGAAACTTCACGGGGCTGTAGATTAACAGTCATGCTTCAGTGACAAATGAAGAGACTGAGGCACAGAACATCTTCCAAAAGACTATGATCTCATGGATTCATGTGATTTCTTCACTGGCTCAGACTTTGAACTCCTACTTCCTTCCCCCTCTCCACCATGATGTTTTAAACTGCGCAAGAACTACCTTTGTTTGTCAATAAATCTGACAAAGACTTATCCAGCAGTCAGTCAGTCGATAAACATTTATTAAGTGTCTACTATATGTCAGTACATTGGGCTTCCTCCTCAGCTTCTTATAAAAGCCACAGATTAAGAATCAAAACAAACATCTGTGACTACTCTGCAGAGAATGGGGATTGGAAAGCCTTTTTTAAAAAGTCAGATACAACTCTCTGTCTCTGTCTTTCCTTTCCTTCTTTTTTCTATCTCTGTGTGACTCCCTCTATCTCTCTCTTCCTCGGTCTGTGTCTCTATTTCTTTCCCTGCCTATCTCCCTATCTCTCCTCTCTCTTTCACTTAACTTTCTTCCTTCCTTCCTTCCTTGCTTCCTTTCTCTCTGTCTCTGTCTTTCTCTGTGTGTCTCTGTGTCTCTCTTCTCTCTCTCTGTCTGTCTCTCACTCTCTTTCACTATCTTTCTTCCTTTCTATCTGTCTATTTCTCTGTCTTTCTGTCTATCTCCCTCTTTCTGTCTCTCTTTAGCTCTGTCTTTTTGTCTGTCTGTGTCTCTCTGTCTCTGTGATGACGGAAATGGTGATGTTTTGAACAGAGCTTGAGATCTAGTGTAAGGAAGATCAAAGTTCAAATTCTACCCCCAAAACTTAATAACTGAATAATCCTGAATCACTTAATTTCTTAGATAGGCAAGTGGATGAATAAATATAGACAATTAAATGCATATATGGATACATAGAAGAGAATGTTAGATATATACATAGAAGATATGGATAAGTAGGTAAATAGGTAGATGGATAGATATAGATAGGATAGATGGATCGATAGAACTTATTAAGTACCTACTATGTGCCACATTCTATGGTAATTAGAAAAGAAAATGGGCCAAGTTTCCAATGGAAAAAGACAAAATATAAAGTGGATGTTGGAAAGGGAGAGGGGAAAAAAGAAAGGGAGCAAGATAGCCAGTGGAAAGGTGGAATAGGCTGGAAGGTGAAATGAGCAGTATAGCCTGGTTGCTCAAGACACAAATATCCCACGCAGGGTTTTACCTATCAAGGAGCAAGTCTCTGGAAGGAGGAGTCCTCCTTGTGCAACTTTTCAGGAGGTGGGATGGGCTGAAGAGTGAGCTGAAAATAAAATCATGGAGTTGGAGACTCAGTTTCCTGTTTTGTAAAATGGATATCTGTATCATAGCAATTATACGAAAGGGGAACAAATGAGATAAAATTTGTAAGGCATTGTATAAATGTGAGCTATTATTTTTATGTAATTCTTTAAGCTTTGCTAAGTGATTTCCCTACATTATCTCATTTGGTCCTCACAGCAATCCTGAAAGAGAGATGCTGTTAGTATTCATTTTTTTTCTTCCAGAAAATGAAATCAAAGTTCTAATTTTCAGTAGCTGTGGCAGCATTCATACTGTTTGGCACCCAGTAGGTGCACAATAGATGCTTGATGACTGATTAGAGTAACATATTCAGTGTTTCACAGATAATTTGTTGTAAGGGTAGAATTGAGCCTAAGATCTTGTTATTCTAATTTCTGAGCTTCATCCACTAGGGAACACTGGATCAAAGTGTAATCAAAGACTCACCATTTTTGTATGTGCATACATGTGTGTGTAAGTGCATACTCATGTGTGTTTCATCACTTGTATGGTGGGGGTGAGAGAAAAAGGCAACAATTTTGTGAATCTTCATTGGCAAATTTTTTTTACTAATGATTAAGGAGTCAGTTTAGCACTCTCTCTTTTCTAATGTCTCTTGATGAATCCCATTCTGGAATCCACAGGCAAGTGGATGCTAGAAACATTTAACCTAGGTGGACAGAGAATTCCGGATACTCTGGCAGTGTGGAGTCTGAAAGCATTTCTCGTAAAATTGACATCTGGGTTCCTTCATTTGCATTTAAATGAAAAGTTGAGGCCAGAATATGTTGGGCTAACTGTAGAAGCAGCAGCATCTTTTGCCACAGGATGGGGAAGCAATTCTGGGCCAATAATGCTAAAGAAGAAAGAAGGGAAGAGAAGAAACATTTATTAAGTATCTTCTATATACCAGCTCCGTACTAAGTGCTTTACAGACATTAACTCTGCTCCTCACACAATCCTTGGACATAGGTGCTATTGTGACTCTAATTTTTCAAGTGAAATTGAGGCAGACATAAAGTGTCCAATGTCACACAGCTAGTCCCTGAGGCCAGATTTACACTCAGTTCTTTCAGATTTATGTCAAGTGCTTCCACCTAGCTTTGTTTGAGGCTTATAAGATAGGGCTCTAATCACAGCTATACATAGCTGTGGGACCCTGGACGAGGGAATAAACATTTATATAATATCAACTATGTGCCAGATATTGTGCTAAATACTTCTCAAATATTATATTGTTTGATCTTCCCAACAGCCCTGGGAGCAAATACTATTATACCCATTTTATAGATGAGCAAGCTGAAACAAACAGCGATTCGGTGACTTGCCTAGAATTACACAGTTAATAAACATCTGAGGATGAACTTTCTGACTTCAGATCCAATGCTCTAAACATTGCACAATCCAGCTGACTCAAGTCATTTTATTTTCCAGCTCCTCAGTTTCTTCAGCTATCTATCATCTTCATCTATCAAATGAAATGCATAACCTCAAAGCATCCTTAAGGCTTTGCATCCTTTCTTCCTCTGACTGGATGTGACCTAGACAGTAAGTCTGGATTGGCTATAATTGAGTCTTGTCCTGAATTAGTTTTCAGAGTTTATCTCCATCAGTACTTAGTACAAGAGGCTGACCATGTTACTCCTCTGCTCAAACCCCTTTAGCCTCAATGAAAAAATGAAACCTCCCTCTAGTCCATTTTTCATTCAGTGGCCAAATTAAACCAACTCAACCATATAACCAATCTATTCAGTAACTTTAAGGATACATACATATCTTCATATATAGATAGATAGACATTCTATTGACATGTCTGTCTGTCTATCTGTCATTTCTCTAGCCTTTATTTGACTATTTATCTAAATATCATTTATCATCTCTCTAGCCTTTATCTATCTTTCTACATATATGTCAGTCTGTCTATCTGTCTGTCTATCTTTTCTCTAGCCTTTATTTATCTTTATGTAAATATCATCTCTCATCTCTCTAGCCTTTATCTATCTATCATTTATCTAAATATATCTATTTATCTATCATCTCTCTAGCCTTTATCACTCTACTTACATGTCTGTCTATCTATCTATCTATCTATCTATCTGTCTGTGTGTCATTTCTCTAGCCTTTATTTATCTTTATCTAAATATCATCTCTCTGGCCTTTATATATCTACCTGTCATTTATCTAAATATCATCTATCTATTTATCTATCTATCTATCATCTCTCTAGCCTTTATTTATCTTTCTACCTACATGTCTGTCTGTCTATCTATCTGTTTGTCTGTCTGTCATTTCTCTAGCCTTTATTTATCTTTATGTAAATATCATCTATCATCTCTCTAGCCTTTATCTATCTTTCTGCCTACATGTCTGTCTATCTGTCTGTCTGTAATTTCTCTAGCTTTTATTTATCTTTATCTAAATATCATCTCTCTAGCCTTTACCTATCTACCTACCTGTCCGTCTATCTTTTATCTATCTATCTATCATCATTTATTGAACAATCTATATATCATCTATCTATCTATCTAGATACACACACACCCATACAAAATCTTCTGTGTGGCTTTTAAAACCATTCCTCCACTAGCCTCTTTCTAACTTTCTTCCCATCATGTACTCTTTGATTCACTGATACTGGCTTCCTGGCTCTTCCTTTAACTAGGTACTTCTCCATCTTTCCACTCCGGGCATTCTCTCTTGCTATCTTCCCTGCCTGGAATGCTCTCCCTCCTTATCTCTGCTTCCTAGCTTCCTTCAAATTCCAATTAAAACCCCATCTTTTGCAGGAAATTTTTCTTAATCCTTTTTAATTCTAGTGACTTCCCTCTGTTGATTAACTCCAGTTTATCTTGCATGTATCTTGTTTGTTCATAATGTTTTTTTTTTTTTTTTTGTTATTAAACTGTGATTTCTTTGAAAGCAGGGACCGACTTTTACCTTTCTTTGTTCCTATGATACAAAAGACAGTACCTGGCACATAGTAGGTCCTGAACTTAACTTAGCCTTTAAGGTCCTCTGTAATCTGATTCCAGCCTACCTTTCCAATCTCATTTATCATTACTCCTACACGGTATGCATTTCGGTCAAATTGGACAGTTATGTTTTCTTAGTTCAGTAGTATATGATTCTTGATAACCTCATTTAGGGTTTTCTTGGCAAAGATGCTGGGGTGATTTACCATTTTCTTCTCCAGCTCATTTCGCAAATGAGGAAATGGAGATAGGTTAATTGGCTTAATCTAAGGTCACACAGCTAGTAAGTTTCTGAAGCCATATTTAAATTTAGGAAGAGACCCAGAATTCTATGTACTACACCCCCTAGCTATCCTATAGCTTTTTCTATAATGCCAAACTTCTTTTTTAAAATAATAACCTTTTATTTTTCAAAATAAAAAATATTTCTTAACCTTCACTCTTGCAAAACCTTGTGTTCCATATTTTTCTCCCTTCCTTCTCACCGTCTCCCTCCCCTAGACAGCAAGCAATGCAATATAGATTAAACATGTGCAATTCCTCTATATATATTTCCACAATTTTCACACTGCACAAGAAAAATCAGATTAAAAATGAAAAAAGGTGAGAAAAAACAACAACAACAAAGGTGAAAATACTATGGTGTGATCCAGTCTTTATAGTTCTCTGTTAGATGCAGATGGCTCTTTACATCATAAGTCTATTGGAATTGACCTGAATTACCTCATTGTTGAAAAAAGCCAAGTCCACTACAGTTGATCATCACATGATCTTCTTGTTGTTGTGTACAGTATTCTTTTGGTTCTGTTCACTTTTTTTAGTATCAGTCCATGTAAGTCTTTTTAAGCCTTTCTGAAATCATCTTGCTTATCATTTCTTATAGGACAAAATTATCCCATTACATTTATATATCATAATTTACTCAGCCATTTCCCAATTGATAGGTACCCACTCAATTTCCAATTCTTTTCCACTACAAAAATGGTTGTTGCAAACATTTTTGCACATGAGGATTTTTTTTCCTCTTCTTAATAATTTCTTTGGGCTACAAACCCAGTAAAGACACTATTGGATCAAAAGGTATGCAGTTTGATAGCCCTTTGGGAATAGTTCCAAATCGCTCTCCAGAATTGTTAGATCAGTTCACAACTCCACCAACAATATATTAATGTCTCAGTTTTTCCACATCCTCTCCAACATTTATCATTACCTTTTCCTTTATCTTAACCAATCTAAGAGGTGTGAAGTGATATTTCAGAGTTGTCTTAATTTGCAGTTCTCTAATCAATAGTGATTTAGAGCATTTTTTTCATATGACTAAAAATGTCTTGATCTGAATGAACTTCCTTTTAAAATTTTTTTAATTAGGCATTTATTTTTTCTTTCTTTTATGTCCTTCCCCTGAAAACATCACTAGCCACCATCACCATCACCACATCCACCAAAAAATCCTTTTAACTATTATATATAGTAAAGAAAAAAATTGTCACATTGGCCATGCCTCAAAACGAATGCCTTATTTTGCATATTGAATACATCCCCTTTGATTCCATAAGACTGATGATGAAGAATACTATCTTGTTTTATATTTTCTTGTTGCCTTACTTTTGCAGAGATTATTCTCTATGCCAGAATTATATATTCTTTCTATCCACTGAAGTCCTTTTCCTCCAAGATCTCACTCAGTTAACATCTCTTCTATGAAGCTTTCCTTGATCTCCTTGATTGAAAGTGTTCTCTTCTACCTCAAATTATCCTAAAGCATTTTATTTGGAACTCCCAATTGCTTCTTTCATATTATACTCTATATTTTTCACTACTTGTGTGCATCTTGCATTTCTCCTTTTAGGCTGTTGGTTTTCATCTCTGCATCCTTAGTGTCTGGTACATTACCTGGGCATAGGGATATGGGCTACACCAGTGATTTCTGTCCCCCATGTCTCTAATGCTCTATTTCTTCATGGTCATCTCTTGGAATTCTTAGCTTCCTTCAAAGATCAGTTCAAAAACTACCTTCTAGGTTAAACATCTTCTGATCTAGAGACAGATAAATGGCATAGTATTTTAATTCTGGAAGGCAGGAAGTTCTGAGTTCAAATCTGGTCTCAGGCATTTCCTTCTTGTATGACTCTTGCCAAGTTATTAAATCTCTTTATGCTTTAGCTTTACCAACTATAAAATGTGAATAATAATATCATATTATATATATAATGTATACATGATATATATATATATATATATATAATATATATATACATATATACATATACATACACACACACACACTCACAAAAGCCAATAATTTGGCTGTTGTAAAAATATAAAGAGATCATATTTGTAAAATGCTTTGCAAATCTTAAAGCCTTATATTGACATTAGTTATTTATTGATGACACTACCATTCATCCCATTGCCCAGCATTCTGAACTCTTCCTTATTTTCAATCTCCACAATGATTTGGTTGCCATAGTTTGTATGTTTACTCCCTTAACATGTCTCACACCCATCCCTTTCTCTCCATAAGTATGACCACCTGCTTATTTCAGGGATTTATTACCTAGTTTATGGCACATCCTTCTAAGAGGACTCCCAGCTTGTAGTTTCCAATCAGCTGCCAATATAATTTTTGTTAAACATAATTTTGATCATGTCATGCTCTTGCTCAATGACGTTCAGTTACTCTCAGTTGCCTCTAGGATGTAAAATACAAAGTCCCAGTTTGCCATTGAAAACTCTGCTCAATCTGGTTTTATGCTCCCTTCTAGGATCATCATATGTTATCGTCCTTAATGTACTCTATATTCTTTCCAAAGTGGCCTGTTTGTAAAGTGCTTAGCACAGAGCCTGGCACATATTAAATGCTTGACAAATGCTTGTTTCCTTGTCTACTTGACTCCCTAAAAATTGTTGTTGTTTGGCCCCTTTTTTTTTCTGAAGAGGACCAATAATCTCCTGGAGTAATGCCCTGATTTGTTCATGAATTGGATTTAAGTGAGGCAGAGTTGTACAAAGTCATGAGTCTCACTCTTCTGGTCATCAAAGTCTAATGGCAAGACAAAAGTCAAAACGGTGGCCAATGGTCTTGGATGAGGTGCATTATTTTGGTGTCTGATGTCTAACCAAGCTCTAAGTGCTACCCTGAGCCTTCTTTGGCTGTCTTCATGTCCACAAATTGTTCTCCTCTGTTATTCTTCTGGGAAAGGGAGCCTTCACATGCTTGTGATAGATGTTCCTTTAACTCACAGACACATTTGAGGTCCATTGATTACCCTTAACTTGTTTTGGCTCACCTATTGATATTTTTATGGGGGTGTGGCCATCCTAGAGCTATTTGAAGCCGTAGGTGAATGCAAATTGGACTCCAGAGGTAGACAAACAACCTGAAAATACCTCAGCAGTTCTCACACCAGAAATATTATTCCTCCTTGAATATCCCATATACTCCATTTCTGTAGAATACAAACTTGTTGTGATATGGGAGCCACCTGCCAGTGGCTGCTGGAGATCTAACTCAGACCTATAGAATGGATCTTTTCATGTGAGAGGATGATGATGATACAAGGAGACTGAGAGGTAGTTGCGTTGTCTGACCTCTGTCCTTTTCCCTCTGTCTCCAATTTATTTCATTCCCAGTCTACAAGCAACACCTGTCAGTAAAAGCTGCTTTGCAACTCCTTCAGATGTTAGGACTCACAGCTGTGGAGGCTCTCTAAGAATTGGCCTGCCCCTTCACCTAGCCATGATCCTCAACACAAACTCATTGAGGGCTGGAATTATTTCATTTTAATCTTTTTTATCTCTAGCACCTGGTACAATTCCAGGTACATGGTAAAGGCTTAATGACTTCTCATTTGATATGGACTGGAAGACCATACATGTAACATCTAGTGAATAAAATGATATTCTAATCCTGGTCTTTGGATTTGCCAAGACTCTGTCCATTACATGCTTTCTTGGATTAGATGAGACCAGATGATACTGGAGGAGCATGAAAGAGCATAGATTTAAAAAGTTAACATGAGAAGGGGTTGCAGAAATTGTTTGGCTTGACTCTTTTCATTTTACAGATAAGGAAACTGAGATTCAGAGTAGTTAATTTGGCCAAGTTGTATATGTAGTAAGTATCAGAGGTGGTATTTAAACCCTGGTCCTCAGTCACTCTCTTCCCACTCTACACATAACTCCTTAAGAAGAAAAAGGCTGGAGAATGCCAGAGACAAACTTTTTTTTCAGAACGCAGGCCTTGGTGAAGCCCAGAATATCATAGCAGAGAAGCTGAAAAAGGGAAGTTGGCACCTCAAACCACCCCTTTTCTGTATAAGAGAAAGGGAAATAGATTTTTAGATGGGACCATCTGTTGCTGGCATTTCTGAAGTCTCATTTAATTCATTTCCCTCTTTTCAGTTGGCTGGGTGCCAGTCCACTCCTCTTATCTAATGAACAGCATCAGGGACATAGCAGTAAATTAAGATCCCACCAATTTTAGCCAAGATTTGAGAAGGAGGGTGTTGGAGAACAGAACAGCTGCTACTTCCCATGATCAGATGTATATATGTGTGCGGTGTGCAAGTGTATGCATGTGTACATGTGTGTGCAGGCTAAAAGAGCTAATGATAATAATTCATATTTTTACAGTGCTTTACATTTAGCAAAATATTTTCCTCATAACCATCCTGTGAGAAAAAATCACCAGCTTTATTACCCCTTCAAAATACGTTATGGTTGTTCAGTCATATCTAACTCTTCATGACCCCATTTGAGGTTTTCTTGGCAAAGAAGTTGAATGGTTTGCCATTTCTTTTTTCAGCTCATTTCATAAATGGGGAAACTGAAGCAAATAGGATTAAATGATTTGTCCAAGGTCACACAGCTAGTAGGTATTTGAGGCTAGATTTGAACTCAGCTCTTTTGAGTCCAGGCTCAAAATTCTATCCACTGAGCTACCTAGCTACCCCACAAAACTCATAATCAAGGTTTACAAAGTGCTTTCTTCCTAGCTATGTAGTAGAATAGGTCTTGCAACTCTTGCCTCTTTTTCAATGAGGAAACTGATTGATCCATTCCAAATCTATGATCCTAGCTGTGTGACTTTGGGGAAGCCATCCTCTTCTCTGAGCTTCAATTTCCTTTTCTGGACAGTGAGACCATCAGCAAGATGGCCTCTCCCACTTTTAGATCTAGGCTCCTCAGAAAACTCAGTGCTCTTTCTGTGCACGTGTGTTCAAAGATAGAACAGAGAAAAGGGTGCCTGAGAGGAGATGGTGGGGCAGAGGACATAACATCAGTCAGGACACTAAAGGGGACTTCATGATGGGAAGAACCCTGAACCGTGATTGGTTATCCTGAACTAAGCTAGGAGACAATTGGCATTTCTAGAATTGTCTGGGGAAAAACTCATTTAATTTGGTGCAGTATTGGGACATGATTGATGTGATTCGGGGAGATAGGACAAGATACGGTCAAGAGTTTATGATCGATGTCAATGATGAGTTAAAGAAAAAGAATGATCTATTTAAAGATCTGGAGACTACAACAAGGCAACTTTCAAAGAGAGCAGGCTTTCTTTCCTAATGCTGGGTGGCGGGATCTTTGGAGAACACCTCCCCTGCTTTTACACTCTTAACTAAGATGGGGTTTGAACTGTCTGCCAAAGGGCTTTAATTATTGGCCATGCAGAACATGTTGCAATGATGGATGGTAAGTTTTGTCTTTCCACCTGGAAACTGGTCCCTGATGAACCATCTGATCACATTACAAACTTCAGCTGAGTTCATAAATTTTTCTGGTGGTTTAGCTGATATACGTGTGTTCTTTTTTATTACTGGGAGATAATGACATCCTTTCTTGAATCTCTCTCGTGTTATGGGGGCAGGTAGAAGTGGGTGGGAGCCAGGAGTGGTGACTTTAGGAAAATATGGAGATTGGCTTTTACTTTCAGAAACATCTTGTGTGTGGAAATTTGCATCTGGAAATCATTAATTCAGAACCAGCCTGGTAAGATGTGACCAAGATTTCTTTTTTTCTTTTTTTCTTTTTTTTTTTTTTACTATTTAAAGAAACCTTAGAGTTGAGAGCTACTACAAGGTATTTTCCTTTCATGATATTTACTAGAAATGTAGAAACTGGCAAAAAAAGAGCTAAGAGTCAAGAGACCAAGGTTTGAGGGCCTTCTTCATTGTCAAATAACTGTTCTCAGCCTGACATTTAACTTTTTATACCTCCATTTTCTCATATATAAATGGGTTGATGCTTCAATATTGAAATGAAGCCTTTTAAAGGTCTGGGATTTACCTCCCCTTAGCTGATCTTCTTCTTTGTCTCTTTTTATTATTAGTGAATGGAATCATTGCAATGTTTCTAGGTGTTAATAGCCTGGCCCTGGAGAAAGTGACTTTAACAGCTATTGCCTTTACCTGCTATAGGTTTCCAATCTAATGCAATATTCTAGAGAGCCTTCAATTTCATTCAACAAGCATTTGCTGAGGTCTGTGTGACAGGCACTATTTTATGCATGAGGAATACAAAAGCAAAAATGAAAATATCCTTGTCCTCAAGGAGTATCTGGAGGGAGATATATTTAGAGATAAATACATGAAAATAAACAAAATTTAGATTTAAATTCATTTCAAAGAGAAATACTTAAAGAGTTATCTCTTAAGCCATTCTTTAGAGGATTCTAGGCATTTGATAACATGGATGTAAGGAAAGAAAGATACAACTGGGTGATACAATGGATAGAACCCTACAGTCAGGAGGAGATGAGTTCAAATCTGCTCTCAAACCATTACTAGTTGTGTTATCCTGGGCAAGTCACTTAACCATGAATGACTCAGTTTCCTCATCTGTAAAATGATCTGGAGAAGGAAATGACAAATTACTCCAGTATCTTTGCCTAGAAAGCGCCAAATGGGGTCACGGAGTCAGACATGACTCAACAACAACCAAAACAAAGAGAGCATCCCACTGGGTGGTATAGTGGATAGAGCATGGAATTTGAAGTCAAGAAGACCTGAGAAGACCTGAAAAGACCAATTCTGCACAAGTAACAAATAATTTAATCTCTGCTTCAGATTTCTCATATGTAAAAAAGAAAAACAGGAACATCTTCCAGGATTGTTGTGAGGATCCAATTAGGTAGCCATATAAATCCCTTTCTAAACCTTAAAGTGTTATGTTACTATTGTTGTTATTCTAGAAAAGGGAAGGCAGCTTGTACAAAGGTATGAATACTGGAGTTGGAATATTGTATAGAGATAAATATAATGGGAAAATAGAATGTGTAAGAAATGGTACTATTTAATCATTTAGGAAAGAGAGACATGAAACAGATTGAAAAATTCTTAATATCTTATCCTGAGGAGTTTATATTTTATCACAGAGGCAATAGAGAGTCATTGAATCTTCTAGAGCATGAGAGTGACTTAGTCAGATATGTACTTTAGGAGTAGCAATATGGAAACTACAAAAGATGGATTACTGAGAGGAAATCCTTGAGAGAAGAATAAATGCTAGTTACTACTGTTATCATAATCATTATTATTTTAGAAAAGAAGAGGTAGCTTGTTTAAAGCTGTGGGCAGCTAGATGGCACAGTGGATAGAGTGCCAAGTCAAGAATCAGGTAGACTCATCTTCCTGAATTCAAATCTGGCCTCAGATATTTAGTAGTTATGTGACCCTGGGTAAATCACTTTAATCCTGTGTGCCTCAGTTTCCCCATCTGTAAAATTTGCTGGAGAAGAGAATGGCAAATCCCTTTAGTATTTTTGCCACAAAGACCCATGTCCATCACAACCCAAAATAACTGAACAATAAAACTTCAATAATACAAGTGAGAAATAATGAAGTCTTGAATTAGGGCTGGATAAGTGAAGAGAGGGGATGGATTAATGAGATGTTATGGACATAGAATGGAAACAATTGGAAATGATTGTGTGTCTCTGTGTGTGTGTGTGTGTGTGTGTGTGTATGTGTATGTGTGTGTACTACTACTACTGCTACTACTACTGCTACTGCTGCTGCTGCTGCTGCTGCTACTACTACTACTGCTGCTGCTGCTGCTGCTACTATTACTACTACTACTGCTACTACTACTACTACTACTACTACTACTATTGCTACTACTACTATTGCTGCTGTTGCTGCTGCTACTACTACTGCTGCTGCTGCTGCTACTATTACTACTACTACTACTACTACTAATACTACTACTATTGCTGCTGCTGCTACTACTATTACTGCTGCTGCTACAGCTACTATTACTACTACTACTACTACTACTACTATTGCTACTACTACTATTGCTGCTGCTGCTACTACTACTACTACTACTACTACTACTACTACTACTACTACTACTATGATTACTACTACTGATACTACTGCTGCTATGCTACTACTGCTATTACTGCTACTACTGCTACAGTAATAGTGGGTGAAGCCAAACTTCAGATTGGGTGGTTGGAAGGGCACTAGTACCTTGGACAGCAATCACCAGGCTGTTAGAAAGAATAGTGACTTTGAGGTGAGGGTGGTTAAAAGGGATGGAGAGTTCTGTTTTGGACACTGAGTTTGGGACATCTAGGGAGAGAGATCTAGCAGATGTGGGTGGTGGAAAGGACTCAATATCCTGATTAACAGGAACTCTCATTTAGCATTTGGTATTTCCTCTGACATATCCTAGCTGTGTGATGCTGAACAAGTTAAACATTAATTATTCTAGGCAACTTTCTGAATACAAATTGAAAAGAAGGTATTGATCTCTTTTGGGAGAGGAAGTTCTTCATGAGGGAATTCTCTAAACCAGTGAAATCACAGATCTAGTCAGTATACTTCATTTTTCTATGGGGACCATATTTCCAGTTAGTATGGATTATACTGGATAGCAGAGAACTTGTTTTCTAATTCCAGGTTACTACTTTGTATCTTTAGGAACTTGGACAAAGTCATTTTGTCCCTCTAAACATCAGTTTCCCCATCTGTAATGGGAGAGGGTTCAACCAGGGGATCTTTAATTGTAATTCTACAATTCAATGATAAAAAGACCTCTTATTGATTATCCCTCTTGTGATTTTTATGCCAGCATAAATGATAGAATGTCACTTCCTTGCAAGTAGAGACTTCCCTTTTCATCTTAGCCCCAGTGCCTAGAAATTAGGATTTATCAGGTACTTAATAAATGCTCATCCATTCATTGATTGATAGACTGAGCATCAACAGACATGAATTTCAAAGCTAAAATGGCCTCATTATATTATCTTATACTCTTCAAACTGTTGGGGGGCCCATTCACTTGCTGTTTAAAAAAATCTATTTGTAATCAAATTCCTTCCTCAGCTACTGAATATTTTGAAGATAAAATAGTTGTACTGTTGCATTATGGTCTTTGCTCCCCCCCTTTTCCTTCCCTTCAGGCTCAGAGACTTAGAAATGAAAATATTTAGTCTCTTTAGAATTGCAAGAGGAGGGGTGTGTGTTGAGGGAGGGATGTGCCAGTCTTTCAGATTCTTCGGAAGTAATATATAGCACGATAGGCAGCCCTATTACCAGCCCC
This sequence comes from Antechinus flavipes, assembly GCF_016432865.1. Classification (NCBI taxonomy): domain Eukaryota; kingdom Metazoa; phylum Chordata; class Mammalia; order Dasyuromorphia; family Dasyuridae; genus Antechinus; species Antechinus flavipes. The sequence continues at coordinate 601,593,809 of NC_067400.1, forward strand.
TAAAAATGCAATCTTTGGGAAAATGGATAATGAGATGAGATTTGAAAAGTGAGGTTTATGTGGCTTAGGAAACCCACTGCTTCGAGAATCCAACCAGAATATGGAAGGGAAATCATAGACATCAGAAATATGCAACGTGATGTAGCGATCATATCCCTCGAACAAGCAACCTAATCATCTTTCCCGGCATCTCACCAGGCTGCCACAGGGCATGTGCATCAGAAATCAGAGCCTCCATATCTTCTCTTCTCAGTTAGTTGTGGCTTAAAAGCTCCTTTTGTGCTCTCAAACAAGATATAACATTTCAAGGAAGAAAAAAAAAGGGGGGGCTTTTAAAGACTTGCAGATAGTCGACTTCAAGCCGGGAAACACCAGCCGGATCTTGACAAATGTGGAATACAAAGAAATCGTGGGAGTTCTCTGAATATAAGACTGTAGAACTTTGAAATTGAAGGGGTCCTTGGATCCCATCTGGTCCAACTTTAGTTAGGAAGATAAAGCAGGAAAGGTAGCTTGCTATTATGTTGCATTTGTTTATCTTTGTGCAGGTTGTATTCCCCTCCATTTTTTTTTGGCTAAGGCAATTGGGGTTAAATGAGTTCCCTGGGGTTAAATGAGTTCCCTGGGGTTAAATGAGTTCCCTAGCGTCACACAGCTAGGAAGTGTTAAGAGTCTGAGGTCAAATTTGAACTCAGGTCCTCCTGACTTCAGGGCTTGTGATCTATCCACTGCTCCTCCCCTCCACTTTCTAGGGGGATGTAAGTTCCTTGAGGAAGGAGTTGTTTTACTTTTGTATTTGTATTAATAATACTTAGCATAGTACGGGTAGATGGGTTCTTAGTATATTCTTAGTGAACTGAGATTATATGTTTATCTAAAACAGTCTGGAACAGAGTAGATGCTTAATAACTGTTGATTGATCAGTGGATGTTGGGGGTATTCAGTAAGTTTACAGAAGAGAAGAGTAAGAGAAAACTCCTGGATTTGTTAACTAGACAGTTAAAATGGGCTGCCTTCAGAGGTCAATAGAACATAGAGTTAGAAATTGAAGGTCTCTAATCCCCTCTTCCCTTATTTTGCAGATGAAGAATTGTGACCTGGGGACATATAAAGATTAGGCCAGTTACACAATTAATAGCTGTCAGTCTAGATTCAACCTCAAAGTCATTCTTCTAGAAAATATGTTCTCATTAGTGTACCATTCTGCTGGGTTCCTTCTTCGAGGGTTGGGATGGGAGAGGAACTGAGTGACTGTCATTTTAATTTTTTGTAATTTTCTTTTTTTATTATAGCTTATTATTTACAAGTTATATGCATGGGTAATTTTACAGCACTGACAATTGCCAAACCTTTTTTTCCAATTTTTCTCTCCTTCCCCCCACCCCCTTCCCCAGATGGCAGGTTGACCAATACATGTTAAATATATTAAGTATAAATTAAATATAATATAAGTGTATATTATTTTAAGACAGAAATTCTTGGTTAGCTCTGCATTAGACTAAATGGCCTTTGCATTAATTCTCACTCTCCCAACTCTGAGGTTATGTGATACTCTTCCTAGGAGATAAAAGGTTTTTTATTTTCAGCTCCCACCTTCTATTCTTAAGGTCCTGATACCTGCAGAAGAGGAGATGTGGTGCAGTGGTAAGTGTTTTGGGTGTGACATCAGAAGACGAGGATTTGAAGCCTGCCTATTAGAATAATGATCTGTGTAACATTGGTGAATCAGTCAGTTGACAAGCATTTATTAAGAGCCAACTTTGTGCCAGGCGCTGTGTGGCTCTAGGAACACACAGAAAGACAAACTGGAGCCCATTTTCTCAGAGCTCACAGTCTAATGGAAAGAACATGAAAATAGCAAGATATAGCCAGGAGAGGTTGGACATAATGAAACTATATATTTAGGCATGGAAGGATTGTGATATGTGCAAGTAGAGATAGTATAAACACTGATGAAATCAGTTTTGAAAAAATATTGAAAAATAACAATACAACAGAACCAACAAGGACTCATTGATATAGCATTTAAGGTTTAAAATGTACTCTCCTCCAAACAACCTTGTGAGGAAAGTAGTAAAAAATTTTATGTTTCATAGAACCTTTATTTTCAGTATTGGATGCGATCCTCACAACAGTCCTGAGAAGAATGGCAAAAAATAGCATATTTTGGGATAGCTAGATAGTGCAGTAGATAGAGCAGCAGAACTGGAGTCAGGAGGACCTGAGTTCAAATCTGACCTCAAATACTTAACACTTACTGGATGTGTGACCATGGATAAGTCACCATAATTACCTCAAAAAAGTAGCATATTTTGATAACTGTTTGATGGATGACAAAACTGAGGTTCAGAGGGGTGAGTTGATTTTTCCATGTGGCTCATCGCATTGGTCCAATTACATAGACCATCCAAATGTTCCTAACAACTTCAAAAAGTTGTAACAATATATTCTAGGTTATAAATTAGTTATTGCATCAAAACTATCTTCTACCAAAGTCTATCTTGATTCCTTACTGATCATCAAGGTCACTCTGAGGTTGGGTGGGATATTGAGTAGAATAGTAACTTGGACTCAGGAAAATCTGGCTCCAATTCCAACTCGGAGACTTATTAGCTAATGTGACTGTGAATAAGTCATGTAAACCCATCATTCAGCTTTCTCAGATGTAAAGTGAAGGAACTTGACTTAATGGTCTCTACAATTCCTTTGAAGTCTAAATCTTATTCTCTTATAAAGTAGTTGGACATTTCTTCTCTCTGCCCCTCAGTTACTTCATTTGTAAAATAAGAAAGCTAGACCCACTGACTTCTAAGGTTTTTTTTTTTTTTCATCTCTAGATCTCTGGACTGGAAGATATCTTTGAGGTCATCTGTTTTGATGCTCTCACTTTATAGATGAGAAAACTGAGACTGAGGTTAGCCAGGATGGAAGGCACTGAATCCAGATTCAGATTTGGATTTTTAGACTCCAGAACGCTATCCTCTGGCATTGATACTGATCATCTCATTTAGTCAGAATTCATGGCTTTCATTGCTGTTTGTCTTTGAGCCATTTTTATTATATTTTAAGGTTCACTTATGTTCTCATACACCTCTCTGATTATTTTATAATTACCTTTTCTTCTGGCATAATAATATTCCAATTGTATCCAGGGTAATACCATTCTAATTACGGTGCATGATCGCTGGGTAGCCTACTTTCTTTCCAATTTTTTGGCAACTACAAATATTTGTGCTACCCTTAGTTTGCTTGAAGGAGAAACAGAAGCCCAGTAGAGATCTAACCTTGGAGCCTTGGAGAAAGACCTGGCTTCAAGTTCCACCATTGATATATATTGGATGCGTGACCCTGAGCAAGTGATTTAACTTGTTAATATCCCAGTTCTCTACAGCAGTTCTCTAAGACTATGAAATGCATACAAGGGAATTCTGTGATCTGGTGTAAAGTTACATTTGAAAATTGAGGCCATTTTCTTATCACCAGAGGATATTAATATTCATTATTGAATTGAAATTAATTCAATTGATATTCTCATTAAATGTAATTTTTAAAGTCCCAAACAAATATCTACCTGTAGCTCTGTTATATCCAGAAGAAAACAACTTTCTCTAAGATTCTCAAAAGATAACATACAAAATATCTCTGGGAGGAATTGAAATGCACTCTGGGTATTGTCTCATTGCCATTCCGACTCCTCTGACCCACCCCCACCCCACCCTCTCTTCTCTCCCCACCTGTTTAATATTAGTGAGTTATTTTTATATCAGATGTTCTTGAGATGTACCCAATTAACAGCCCTGAAGGCATGCATTTTTTATATCAATATTAAAAAGGGTATTAATTCTACTGGTAACTAGAAGCATTAAACATGAATATCCATTAGTGGCCATTATCTGAGCCTCCCAAAGCTGTGGCACATCGTCTATTCTAGTAATGGCTCTGACCCTTCCTTGTGATATATCATCAATCAAGTTCCTGGGTTGGGGGGGAGAAGGATAGATCTTGTTTGGGATGAGGAGGTGAGGTGCACTAGATAACCCTGATAGAATCTGCGATTTTATGGGCTGAAAGGGATCACAGACACCATCTAGTTCAGGGATTCAATATGAGGCTGACAGACTCCACTCACCAAGGGGTCTTTGCTGAGATTTGGGAGACTATGAAACGTAATGTAAAAAATCTTTATTTTCACTAATTTTTGATTTCTTCATTAACCCTATCTTTTGATTTTATGCTTTAAAAATATGATTCTAAGAAGAGGGATGAAAGCTTTACCAGTCCCTGCCAGACGGGTCCAAGATATGGGAAATATTAAGCATGTCTTCTTTAGTTTAAGCTTCTCTTTTAGCAGGTGAAGAAAATAGGGCTGAGAAGAGAAAAATATTCATCCCGGACAGTGATTATACTTTCTCCCTATTCCCACTGCAGGGCTATTCTCATGAATCTAGAACATGTGTCAGCAAAAGCACTGAAGGCAGAATTTTTTGTGATCATGATATCACTTGACATTTTTTAATACTTTACAAGAGAGGAAGAAGTAGTAGGGCACTGCTCTTGCAAAGTAGGAGACTTGGGTTCAAGTCTTTGTGTTTTTTTGCAAATTGAGATAGAAAGATAATCAGCTAAAGTTTTATGTTGTAGAATAGGTGCCCATATGTATTGGTAGAGGGAATGTGTTGTCTGAGAGTTCCCTATCTCAGTGAAGACACAGATCTAGACTCTCCCACTCCCACCTCAGTACAAAACTCTTTTCTACTTATTCTTTCGAAAATCCCTATGAGACAATAAGGTTATTATTACTGAAGTGAGGTTGAGAGAAAGTGATCCATTAATGGTCACACACTTACATGTCCAATCAAGATTTGATTAGATGATATATGTTTATTTTTAAATTAAAGATATTTATTTATTGTTACACGTTTTTCTACTTGTTCCTTTCCAAAATCTTTATGAGACAATAAGGTTATTATCATTGAGATGAAGTTGAGAGAAACAGTGACCCATTAATGGTCACACACTTACATATCCAATCAAGATGTGATTAGATAATATATGCTTATTTTAAAATTAAACTATTTATTTATTCCACAGCATTTATAACCTTTATTCCCCAACTAAACAAAACACCAAAACCATGAAAAGTAAAAACCTTCATTAAACATATTCATGGTTTTTCAAAACAAATCCCCACATTGGCCAAGTCGGAAAGTGCATACTTTTCTCTTTTAAGTTCTTCATCTCCCTGGGAGGAGATGATCAGAAGGTTCCAGCTTTAGTCTTGTGGACTTGTAATTTATCATTAAAGTTTAAAGTCTCTCAGACATGTTTCTCTCTCTAATGCTGTCACTGTAGAAATTGTTCTCCTATTTTTATTCACATATTTTTGCTTCATCTCATTAAAGTATTTTGTTTCCTCCAAAAACACTCGTCTCATCATTTATTATGACAGAATCAGATTCCATTATATATTCTTAATTTGTTTGACTATTTCCCAATAGGAGAACTGTCTCTTAGTTTTCTTTTCTTTTCTTTATTTTTTTTTTTTGCCATTCAGAAAAGAGTTACTATTGAAATTTATGTACACATAAGTTCTTTTTTTCCCCCTGAGGCAACTGAGGTTAAGTGACTTGTTAGAATAATACAGCTAGTAAGTATTAAGTGTCCGAGGTCAGATTTGAGCTCAGGTCCTCTTGACTTCAGGGCCAATGCACTATCCATTATGCCATCTAGCTGCTTCATTCATAGGTTCTTTTCCTCTTTCTTTTATTTTCTTATGGGAAGATTCTTAGTAATGAGATATCTGTTTTCTAGGTTAGGGAAACCATAATCTTTTGGGTATATTTCCAAATTGTCTTCCAGAGTGACCGGAGCAGTTCACAGCTCCATCAATAGTGCATATGCTTATTTTAACATAAGATGTTTCAATTTCCTCTTTTGTCATCTTTACCATTCTGATAGGTGTAAAGTAGAACCTTAAGGTTACCAACTACTTGTTACATGTATATTATATATGTTGTCATATATATATATATATCCATAAGTACAAATATATGCATATCCATTTATATACAATCTATATGCATATATGGTTCCATGCACCACTTATCTACTTATCTATATAATATCTTATCTACCTTTTCTTTTTATTTATTGGTTTCAGACTGGAAATTTTATAGGATCATAGATTTAGAAGTGGAAGAAGGTTTTTTTATTGAGTTGTTTTTCAGTCATGTCTGACTCTTTGTGACCCCATATGAGATTTTCCTGGCAAAGATACTGGAGTGATTTGCCATTTTCTTCTCCAGTTTATTTTACAGATGAGGAAACTGAGGCAAACAAGATTAAATGACTTGCCCAGGGTCACAATCAGGAAGTATATGAGACTGGATTGAATTCTGTCTTCCTAACTTTAGACCCATTGCTCTATCTTCTGTGCCATCGAGTTGATGCTATTGCAGAGGAGAAAACTGAAGAATAGATAGCCTAATGACTTGCCCATGAAGTCACAGCTAAAATGTAAGAGGTAAGATTTCATTTACTTATTTTGTTATAAGATAGACAGGAAGTTCTGAAGGAAGAGAGGAGTGGAGAGAAGGAACTAGCTGGAAGAATCAAGAAAGGTTTCATATAGAACTCAGTGCCTAAGTTGCTTCAAAGGAAGCTGGGTACTCTGAAATGTGGGGAAGGAGGTTATTTAGCAGGGGGATGAAGTTTCTCCTGCTTTGAGACACATCTCAACCAGAGAACAGGTTTTCTGACGTGAGAGAGAATCTAATTCATTCCCAATTCTTCACTGAGTCAATCTGTTTTAAACCCTACCCTCAGGACACTTGAAAACAAAGGTATGGTGACTTCTCAACAAAAAAGATGGCCAAGCTTTAAGGAGACTTCTTTTAAAATGAGCCATTTTAGAGCAGTTCAATCTCAGCCTTATCTGTTTTTGTAACCAGAGGCAGATTAATTTAAACTCTAAAATAAAATAAACATCAGCTTTAAGTAAAGATTAAATACTCAGCAGGGTCCTTAATTGAACACAGTGGCATTGTGAGTTTGACGATAAAGATAGAAAGAAGGGTGAAGAAGACGGCATGGCATTCTAAGAAAGGGAAAACAAATCTACATGTTCAAGCTCGGACTCTGCAAAGATGACTTTTGATCTCTCATTTTGGTTTGGGAACAAACCTTTAAATGGTCTTATAGACTCACTTTCAAGCCTCTGCTCAGCATTTAAAGACCTTGACAATATTTCCAGACTTCATATTCATCATTGTCCTCCACAAACTCTCTGTTTAAGCTAAACTGGTGTGATTGTTGTGCTTCACACATGAAATGACATTGCCTGTTTCCCCCATGTCTGAAATGTGCCTCTTTTTACTTCCTGTTTTTCAAATACCAACCTTTTTTTTTTCAAAGTTCAACTCAAAGGCCGCCTACTACATGAATTTTGTCTCATTTTCCCTACTGTTAATATTCCTTTTCCCAATTTTCTTGTTTTTTTTTTAGTTTATACATATTTCATATTGATATTTAGCTATTTGCATATATTTTATAAGTAATATTTAGATGCACTTGATGTTCTTTATAATAGAAGGTAGGCTCTCTGAGGGCAGGGAGTACACTTTTTTGCCTTTGTATCCCAATCACCTAGTATAATGTCTGATACATAGCAGATTGTGTTTATACATTGGAGGAAGGACAATATGGATATAAGGCATGCATTTGCAAAGGTGAGAAGGACAGAAAGTGTTAAGGCACGAGTTCTTAGCTTTTTTGGACGTTGCGGATCCATGTGGAAGTATGGTGAAACCCATGGGCACTGTCTCAGAATCACATATTCAAATGCACAAAACAAAGTATATCAAATTATTAAAAAAGTTACTAACCAAAATATTAAAATAAAATTCGTATGTCTCATGTTAAGAACCCCTGAGTTAAGGATTGTAAATAAATTTGGGTACAATATAGGACACAGGAAGGGAATTAATGGGTAATAAGGTAGAAAGGTAGGTGATTGTACTTTTCAACTCTAGGGCGTGCTAAAATCATACAAAAATACCAAGGAAAGACCTTCTCAAACTATTTCAGATTTCTCTAGAATGTATGTGTTTCTCTGAGTGTGTTTGCTCACAAACACATGCAGACTAAGGCAATTTAGGAAAACTCACACATTGACCACATTTGGCAGCATACACAACATTCTAAACTCCCAGTCCCTCACTTCTCTATTGACTATGTCACTTGAAATATGTCATTTTTATAAATGATAATTAAATACTCATCAAGTATGTAAAAATTATCACTGGAGCCAGGAAAGATGCATAATTGACATAATTTTGCTTCTAAGATTATTTGTGTAACTACGTATAAATTACAGGACCACCGATTTACTGGGAGAGATTACAAGGGGTCAATTAGACCAACGCCCTGGGAACGTAGATGGTACCACGATGCATACAGTGTCCAGCCTAAAGTCAGGAAGACTAATCTTCCTTTGTTCAAATCTGAGTTCAGATGCTAGCTGGGTGACTCAAACAAGTCATTTAGCACTGTTTGCTTTAGTTCCTCATCTAAAAAGTGGACTAGAGAAGGAAATGACAAACCACGCCAATATCTTTGCCAAAAAATTCCAAATGGGGTCATGAAGAATCAGATAATACTGAAGAACTACTGAATAACAAGAGTCTAACTCCCCTTGTAAGAAGGGGGAACTTGAAGCCCAGGGAGATGAAGTGCTTTGCTTAAGTTTATCCAGGTACCAAGCAATAGAAGTGGGATCTGTACTCATAACAGAAAACATGAGCTCTTTTCGCTGAAGCACATTGCCTGTCTTCCTCATCTGCAAAATGGGGATAATCCCTATAATACTTATGTGACAATATTGAGGTTTAAATGAAGCAATACATATAATGTACATTTCTCATCAATGTTGTCCTGAGTTTTTCTTCATGTGTGAATTGAACTGTCTCCTCCACTCTACTTCTTGGAATTACTCATTTTCTTAGATTAATTAAATCATACCAAATTAATTACTGTCTTCCATATGAAACTGTAATCGCCTGAGGCTTGAGTTGAGGCACTGAGGTCCTAAGCACATGAGGCTAAATAGTAATTGGACCATACTCTATTAATATATAAGCTTGGAGAAAGAATGGCCCCCACCCACTCTTTGTGCAAGTCCTGATGTGTTGTATAGGAAATGACGATTTTGGTGGGTGGAGGCAGGGGAGTGGAAAAGGAAGGGGAGGAGAGACTTTTGAGATTGCCATTGCCACAGTTGGCTCGGCTCGCTTCTCTCTCTGTTAGCTGGCTTCCTGTCACAACTGTCTATATTTGCTATTGCAATCTTTATTCACCTCTTCACTTCAATAAATATTGAAGATTTTCCCCTTAACCTGAATTCCTGACTCCGGCTGATTTTAAATACGCAGTCATTACATGAAACTCTTTTTGATTTCTCTCAGATCTCGTGTCTTTTCTCTTTTAACACCCCGGTGGCTAGTGCCTTCCCTCCAAAAATTACCTTGTATTCATTTCTGTATAATTTGTATACCCACATGGTCTCACTCATTGGATATAAGTTTCTTGAGGACAGGGCATGTTTTCACTTTTGATTTTTGGAATCATTAGAAGTTAGCACAAATTCTAGCACACAATAGGTCTTTGATCAATTTTTATTTGATTAATACCTTAAGGTATTATCTAAATTCTAGTGATTATTATAGGGGCAGGGGAAAAAAGGATCATTTTGATTCTTGTTTAAGATAATGGAATTATTGGCCATTTTCTTCTCCTGTTTATTGAGGCAAACAGGATTAAGTGATGGTCATACAACTAGTAAGGCTATATTTGATCTCAGTAAGTTGGGCTGGCACTATATTCACTGTGGTTAACTCTAGGTTAAGTGGGTCCTTTGGGGTGAATACTCTGGATATCACCAGGTTCTGATGGAAAGACCTCTTGCTTCAGTCATTCCATCTCCTTGTGTTATGGTTATCACCAGTTCTCCAAAGTTGGCAGAGCCTCCTTGATATTATGTGAGTTGATTATGGAGAACTGTATACCCCTGGTAACCTGAAAATTATTTTTTCTCTGCCATCAGCTTAATAAACTTTATTTTCATTGTTTATTTTTTTAACCCTCCTTCACTTTTATCTCCACGTCTCACACTTAATCAAAGCATCAGTTCCTTTGCTCGGAGGTATCGATTTTCTGAGCATCCTCTGTGCCAATTGGGGCTTACAGAAGCCACCTCATATGTCCACTGCATTTTCTTTTACCACAGCACCACAGGCTCTTAGAATTAATTTTGAAAACAACTGCAGTAAACATGGACATTGCCAATGAATAAGTGGAGACAGTTTTAGGTCAATGTTTTCCCAGAGGAGTTAAATTCTTTCTCACTCACTCTTTTTAATTTTATTAGAATTGAAAAAAAAAAAAAACAAGGAATAGTCCTTCCCATAAACTTTGGTTTGGGCCATCCAGCTTAATTTCTAATTACAACTTGATGATGGACAGTGGACCAGCTGGTGTTGAGCTGGTTTACTAAATCTTTTTCAAAGTGACCCCAGGGCTATAAACCTATGCATCCAAACCAACGTGTTTCAACTGTTGATCAACCTTTATTAGTTAAAAGAAGAACATCCAGAAGCCACACAGGAAAGCCCATGGTTGCTTTGTGACCTCAAATATTGGATCAAGATGCAGCCTATGTATAGACTGAACTTGTTTGCCTTGATAAGTAAGATGGGACATTTTAGGTGAAGGTTCTATTTGATTTAGTTTCTGTAGGTGGAGAAGTTCAAACGATCCTTCTCTTGATTGACTATTGTTCCCAGAATGTGCCAAAAGGAAGGCATCAGAGAGGCAACATTTTTATAAAACTCACAGTCTGACCCAGAAGAACAGGGAAAATAACTAATTTCATCCATTCGACCTTGAGCAGGAAAGGTGTTTCCTTAATTGCTGTAATGTGGAATATAGAAACCAAGTGAAATTTTCTTCTAACATATTTTCAATGGAAGGTCTTTCACTTTTCTTGTATCACTCCCCTCACCACCATCCTTGGTGGTGCATCCTTGCAGCAAAGTGGTAAGAACAAAGTCTTGTACTTAGTCTACAGAGACATATTCTCTGGGTATGCCAGAAAAATGAATAAGACAATCTGTCAACAAACTTTTATTAAGTGTTTACTATGTGCTAGGTCCTGTGACAGAAAGATAAGGCAAAATAGTCCCTGCTCTCAGAGACTTTGATGGAGAAGACCACATGTACATAAGGAGGTACAAAGAAGATAAATATAGGTTAAATGGATAATCCCAGAGATGTAGCCACTAGAAACTGAGGCACAGAGAGCAGAGGGAGGTCTCTTCAGAAGAAGCGATTAGAGTTGAGTCATGAAGCAAGTCAAGTGAGCTGGGAGAACATTCTAAATCTGGGGGATGGCCTGTGTAAAATCACAAAGATGGAAGACTTTTGTCATACATGAAAAATAATGCAAGTCTAGCTGAATTATAGAGTGCTTGGAGAAGAGTGTACTAGAAAGGTAGGAAGAGCATAGGTTATAGAAGGCTTTAACTGCAATATACAGTTTCTATTTGATCCTGAATATATTTAGGAGGGTCTAGAGTTTATTAAATAGGGAAGTGACTTGGTCAGATCTGTGATTTAGAAGAAAATCACTTTGTAGCTTAGTGGGGGATGCACTGGAGTGGAGAAATTGGAGGCAAGGCAATTAACTAGTAGGTTTTTGCAGTTTCAAGTATGAGATGATGAGGGACTGCACCAGGGGCTGCACTGTCAGTGTCAGAGAAAAGGAGGTGGGGGATATTGTGAAGGAAAATATGAGAAAAGTTTGGTAAAAAGTTGGACATGTGGGCTGAGAATGAAAGAGCCAAGGATGACAATGTTGTGAGAATGGTGATTCAGAAGTAAGTTTGACAATAATAGAGAAATTTGGAAGATGGGAGGGTTTAGGGGTGTCTTAATAATGTCAATACTACTGGTAGTCACTTACATTGTCTGGAGGCACGTGTCTTTTCCTCAGAAAGGAGGGATTCCTCAAGGCTGAAGCACGTGTTTCAGATTTGGCCCCTAATAGCAGCAGTTGGATGCTCTCCCCTTGGTTGGCACTTTTGAAATTGAGACCCTTTCCCCTAGATTTAGAGTTCTGAATCACAATCCCACCCTTGTTCTGCTCCCAGCTTTGTTCAGAACTTTAGGGATGAGGGAGACCCTTCCAATAAGTCTTAAGGTCTCTCAGACAAGTTCTTGCTTCTATTTCTTGAATGGCTACATGATTCCCATTCAGAACAATTGTTCATGAGTTTGAAAGAAGGGATGTAGGATTATATGGTTCAGGGACTTGATTCTTGTTTATAACCAGATTAATAGGAAGGAGCTCTCCAATTATGGAGGTACAGTGATCAAAGCACTTAGTTATGGCTCAGCAGCTCATGGACTCAAAGTAGGTAACTGTGATCCCAGTTTGATCTGTTGCCCATCCAGCTGTTTTGTTTGGATTCTGACAAGAAGAAATGACTCCAAGAGCCACTATGGCAGGGTTTATTAATGGTACATTGATACTTACCAGTACTGGCAGTCTGTGGGTAGGAAGCGATGGCTTTAGAGGCAATTGGAACAGAAACAGTAAGACATAATTGGACATAAGGGAGAGGAAGGAGGGCAGGGCCTAGGGTAGTTCCATACAAGGGCATAAGAGATGGGGAGGGAGATCTCTGGGAATCGGCCAAAAGTGGGAGACAATCAGGATTTCCAGGGACTGTCAGTGGTTCTTCTATTGGCTGAGGGTTTCAGTGTTGTTTCTATAATTTTTTCTATAATATAATGGTCCTCTTTGGCCATTTGGGCAGGAATAGGACATCCACCCTCACATTGCTTCTTGACCTCAGAGTGAGTTTGGGGCATTTGCCCCCAAACATCTGAGCCACTATTAAGTTTTATCTCCAGATGCAGAGTATTGAAGGGCTGCACCATGCCCCAGTTTTGTGGTCACACTGGTAATCCTGGATCTATGCCCAGAATGGTATGCTAACAGGGTTCACTGTCAGGCAAAACCAGAACATGCAATTTTTAACAAAGCAGCTAGGAAGTTTCAGTTAAAACTAGATCATGAGCCAAAGTAGCAAGTGATATTCCAAATAATAAAGCAAGGGTTAGGTCAAGTTAAAAATTAACCACTTAATAATCAAAAGGTCATAAAAATCACTATAGAGGAAAATGAGTTCTATTTTGGACATGTTGAATGTAATGCTCACTAAATACCCATTTGACATGCCCAGAAGGCAGCTCATGATACAAAAGAGTCAGGTACTGGCAATAGTTCTGGGAGCTATTATGTTAACCTATGGTTAACAGGCATGGCTATCATTGGAATAAGGATCTGGATCCATTTCTTGCCTCTGTTACTTAAAACATGTATGCTAGCCAATGCCCCTCTCTGAATTCCATGTTCTTATTTGTCAAATAAAAGAATTGGATGATGGTTTCTAAAGCCCCTTCTAGTTCCAGACCTCGGACGTCATGAGCCTCTGAAATATTTGTGAAAAGAATGAATCAATTTTTAGGAAGTTTGAAAGCTCAACTGAAGTCTGAGAGGAAATCAAATCAGTCATGGAAATTAGACTTTCAGAGTTAGAAGAGACTTTCATGAGCAAGAAATTTAATTGCCACCTGACCCAGAATTCCTTCTGTATCATTCTGGACTTGAGCCCAACTTGCTTTCATCTGAAAATGTCTATTCTACTGATGAGAAACTGTGACCCAGAGAAGGATTTGCTCAGGGTTCCATAGCCAGTTATTATCTGAGGCAGAATTTGAACTGAGACCTCCCTGACTCCAAGTCTTGTATATTTATGACTACACAACTCAATTCACATGACTATTTATTTTCTCTAGTGGCAATTTAGTTCACTTTTGAATACCTTATTTGTTACATAGATGCTCTTATATCTACCTTTGAGCTTATTCATCCCCCCATATCTTTTTTTCCACACAAATTCTTTTTTTATATTTTTTCATATTTTATTTTTCCCCAATCAAATATTAAAACAATTTTCAACATTTTTTAAATAAAAGTTTTGAATTTTGAACTGTTCTTCCTTTCTCTCATTCCTAAGACAGTAAACAACCTGATAGGGGTTATACATGTGGACTAATGTAAAACATTTCAATATTAGTCATTTCATGCAAGAAGACAAATTAAATAAAGAATGATAGAAAGGAAGAAAGAAAGAAAGCAAGAAAAAGAAAAGAAAGAAGAAGTAAAAGAAAGAAGGAATGAAGAAAAAAGAAATTTGCATTCAGTCAACATTTATTTATTTATTTATTTTCTGGAGACAGATAGCATGTTTCATCATGAGTCCTTTGGGACTGGAATTCTTATGCCTCACCCTGACTCTGTACTAGAGAAATCATTGAGCATGGGATAGAATTTTTCATTTCTCATTTGACCTTCTTAGAAGATTCAGCTTATTGTTCTAACTTACTGAGATCTTTTAGGGTTCAAATTGATAGTTATTTATCCCTTCCCCCAATTTTGTGCCATTTACAAATTTGACAGATATACCTTATCTTCATCCAAGTTATATACAAAAGGTTGAAATATACAGGGCATTTGAGAAGAGTAATGTCTCCAGTTTGACATTTACCCTTCAAGACTACTCTGTAGGTCTAGTTACTCTATTAGTTCCGAACTATTCCTTCTAATCTGCTTCTCTCCACCTGATCCATAAGGAGAACATAAGAAATTTTGCAATGTATTTTCCTAAAATAGAAACATTTTATGCCTACTATATTCTCTATTATTTATTATTCAACAACGAGTGAGATGAGGCTAGTCTAGCATGACTGGTTCGTTGGGACCCTGAGGGAGTCACTATTTCAGTTTCTCACCTGCTACTCTTTTAATAGTAGAATTTTGTCAATACTCAAAATCAAATTTCCTGTTTGAAGAATTTACTCTTTCATATTTTCGTATTTTGAAAATTGGGGCAACATTTGCACTTCTGCCCCAAGGCTCCTCTTCTATCCTCCATACTATAGGGCAAAGATATTAAATGCATAACCTATAATACTCTTGAGTGTGGACCAAACCAGATTAAAATGCAATTGGGGAATATTTTTAAAAATGAATAAAAACACAATGCAATGTGGATAATTACCTTTTAAAATTTAGTCAGCATTCAGCCCACAGGAATCTTTATATTCCATTTCATGTTCAAAATCTATTTGAGTTTGAAATCATTGCTCTAAGGTATTGTTTGTCCAGATATGGTAAATCAAAATCAGTGAGGACAGTGAGATACTCTCTTACCATATGCTCAAATACCTTGGATTTCATCTCCTTCTCTTGCATATCTTGATCATTCCTTTTCCATTCAGAGATTATTGTTTTCCTTGCAAAAGAAAAAAAGAGAGATGAAAAATAGTTCTTGGGGAAGTCCACTAAAGATATCAATTCAATTTGATATCCTTCTTAAAAGTATGGGGGTGGCACAGTGGATAGAATTCTGGATCGGGAGTCCAAAGATCTCAGTTCAATTCCAGCCTCGTATATTTATTAATTGAGTGACCCTGCTCAAATCACTTAACTTCTGTCTCCCTCATTTTTCCTCAATTATAATTTAGAGATAATTGTAGCATCTTACATTCTAGGGTTCTTTTGAGAACCAAGTGAGATCATATTCATAAAGTGCTTACTCTACTTTTTGCCACATACTAAGTCCTTAATAAATAATTCTATCAAGGGGAGCTAGATGGCTCAGTGGATAGAGCACCAACCCTGAAGCCAGGAAGATCTGAGTTCAAATCTGGCTCAGACACTTAACACTTCCTAGCTATGTGAAGTCACACACTTAACCCCAATTGCCTCAGGAAAAAAAAGTATTAAAAATGATTCTATCCTTCTTTTCTTCTTTTCCTCCTTGAATGATTTTTGTCTTGCCATTTTCACTAGCAATCTTTGTTCTATTCACCAAACAGAGGTGAGGGGATCATAGATTCCATAGAGTAGAACTCAAACTATTTAATTCAAACTCTTCCCACCATTTTATAGAAGAAACTGAAAGGAAATGACTTATCTAAGGTCCCAGATTTTGGGATTTGAACTCATGTTCTCTAACTCCAGTCTTTTTTCCATTGCAATATTGTCTTTACTCTAATCTTCCTTGAATCACAAAATCTCAGGGCTGGAAATCAATCAAACAATTCACATTTATTAAGCACCCACTGTGTGTCAGGTACTGTGCTAAACATTAGGGATAAAAAAAAAACAAACAAAAGATAATTCCTGTCCTCAAAGAGCTGGCAATTGAATGACTGAAAGGAACCAGAAAGCCAACCTAGTCCAGCTCCTACTCCCCTTAAGTGACCCCAACATGTGGCTTCCTAGCATTTGTTAAAGATTGTGGGAAAGGAAGGACAAGACTCTTTCTCCAACAGGACTAAAAATAAGGAACAAAAAAGAAAAAAGAATCTTGTTTTTTCCATTAGCATGCCTCACTACCCTTGGCTCATCCTAAGCTTTGGTGTTCCTGACACTATTCTTTAAGGACTATGCTACTATTTTATATTCATTCTTTGTTACCTTCTTCTGCTTGTGTCTTCCGTGTGTCCTTAAAAATACCTTGTTCTATTTTGTTTTTATATCACCTTCATCCCCAAAGGAAGGCAGCATGAAACTATAGCTAGAGAGCCAGTATCAAAGCAAGGAAGACCTAGGTTCATAACCTGCCACTGACACAAAAGGTTATGTCAACCTGGACAAGTCACTTAACCTCTTGTTAAAATAGCTGCAGCTCTCTCAGTTGCAGAAAAATGCAGGTTTGTATCGATAAAAGCAACTTCCATAGACTCCTTTCTATCAATGAAATCACAGACCTAGTCTGTAGCCTTCATTTCAAAATACATATTGATTGAGTCGTGAATGTTGGTAATAAAAATCTATAATGAGTCTAAAACAAATAACACAAGGAGAAATTCCCAAAGCATTTCATTAAAGTAGCAAAATTCCAAATATCCTCCAAGTCTGGCAAACTATTTAATATTCTATATTCATAGTTCTCTACCCCTCCCCAAAAGAGAGGGAAATAGATTTTTTTCAGTTTTTCTTTATGACCAAGTTTGGTTATTATAACCTGTATTTTTTTTAAAAAAAGATTAAATTGTTTAATGAGATCTCCATAAAGAAATATTGGTTAAGATGCATCAAAGAATAAATTGAATCAAATAAAAAGGAAACATGGGTCTCTTTAGAGAGCTTCTCATTTTTCTTTCCTTGAAATAATTTCTGTTCGTGTCCTGAGAATCTTATTCTTGACAGCTTTCCATTCCTCTTGGTTCATGCTATGGAATATTAGGGGTAGCTTTCTCTTGAACCCTGCGAAATCCACTTGCCCCCAAACTATGGTGTAAGATAATCTATGCTCAGTCTTCCTTAGGAATTTTAAGATGGAACAAGTGGCTCACCCTCAAATTTCCCTTTATCTCCAATTCAGCAACCACTTTCTGTTTATTGATTAGAGTCAGATCAAGAATGGAATCTTTTGAAGAATTAAATGGTTATTAAATCAAGTCAAGAATTTATTGACTGTTCTCTTATGTTTTAATTATTCTCCCTATCTCGGGATTCTCTCTGCTCTAATACATCCTTCACTTAGCTCAGGTGTGACAATGTAACCTCCCCCCAAATAAACTCCAGTGATTCCCTTATTACCTTTAGGCTCAAAAATACATTTCTCCATTTGACCTTTAAAACTCTTCCTAAACTAGCTCCTTCCTACTTTTTAGCCTTCTTATATACTTGTTATTGTTATGTATTTTTCGGCTGAGACCAACACTCTGTGACCCCACTTAGGGTTTCCTTGGAAAACATACTGGAGTGGTTTGCCATTTTTTTCTACAATTCATTCTACTGAGGAAAGTGAGACTCTCAGGGTTAAGTGACTTGCCCAGTCTAGTGTCTGAGGCCACATTTGAACTTAGGAAAATGATGCTTCCTGACTCCAGGTTTGGTACTCTATCTACTGCACCACCTAGCAGCCCTTTTCTTATATTTTACTACCTTCACTGTACTCTAAATTCCACTTATGTTGGCCTCTTTGTTGTTTCTTGAATGTTATACTCTATTTTCTATCTTTGTACTTATATATTAGCTGCACTTCATACCTGGAGTGCCCTGTTCTCAAGACTTAGATCAAATCCTACTTTCTATAGGAAAGATCCCTACTGTTTACCTTAACCATTAATGCCTTCCCCTCTGAGATATTATTTCAATTACACTGTGCATATCTTGTATATTTCTATTTTTAGAAATAAAGGTTACATAAATTTATAATAGATAATAGAAATAGGTTTTTGGAAGAAGAGATTCCTATGAATTTATATATTTCACCTAATGTCTTATATATATATAAAAGCTTTTTATTTTTTCAAAACATATGCATGGATAATTCTTCAACATTAGCCATCGCAAAACCTTGTGTTCCAATTTTTCCCCTCTTCCCTCATGCCTTCCCCTAGATGGCATATATGTTAAACATGGTAGAAATATATGTTAAATCCAATATAATTATTGTGCTGCACAAGAAAAATCAAATCAAACCAGTAAGAGAAGCAAAATAAAATGCAAGCAGGAACAACAAAAAGAGTGAAAATAATTTGTTGTGAATCACATTCAATTCCCATGTCCTCTCTCTGGGTGTAAATGACTCTCTTTATCACTGCACAAGTGGAACTGCTTTGAATCATCTCATTGTTGAAGAGAGACACATCCATCAGAATTGATCATTGTATAATCTTGTTGTTGCCTTGTGTGTGTTTGTGTGTGTGTGTGTGTTTGTGTGTATATGTATATATGTATATATATATACACATATACATATATATATACATACATATTCCTATTTATTTATATATAGACTCTCCATTTGGATGTAAATTCATTGGCAGCAGGGCTTGTGTGTTGCCTTTATATGGGTATCATTAACACTTAGCACAGTGCTTGGCAAACATGAGGCATGACATAAATGCTTGTTGACTTGGTAGACTTCCTGACACAGAGAACTCTAGTTAATTGATGTTCTCCACCTCGACAATATCACACTTCTGTGCCCAGTTTGTAATATTCTTAAGCATTCCATCTAATTCTTCCTTCTTCCCAGGTGGTCTGTAGTATACTCCCATGACTAGATTATTTCTGTTTCTCCTTTGTTCATTATAATCCAAATTCACTCGAATCAAACTCCCTCCATCATCCATTTATAGATTTCCTCCCAGGAATTCATATCATTAATCTACAATGCTATTTTTTAGTCTCTTTTATGTATTCTTTGCCTTTTCAATGGATTACAAAAGAGTTAGAGAAAAGCTACATGGGACACAATGGCTTAACATTCTGTAACAGAAGTTGGCCTGGTAGGCAGGAGAATCTCTCAAGAATACACCTTTAAAGGCACAACAGAAATTATCCCAAGGAGACAATGGGATGTTCAAAGCAGACTACTGTCTCTTTATGGTGTACTTCTTGACTAACTCAGATTTTAGAAAGACTTATTTAGAAAGTAGAAATAAAGGTGGGTAGTAGAAGATGAAAACCGGAATTGGATTCCTCTATGTGAGGAAGGATATATTGGGAGATGAATACAAAAGAGTTTCTTTTGAATATAATATATAGGACCAGCAGGCTCTTCATTCTGTCTTTAGTAGCTGGCCAGATGGCTGCTTTCAGAACCCTGATGAGGGTGAATGTTACTATGACTGTCCTTCTCCCAGTTGAGAAGATTGAAATTTGATTCAGGTAGCAAAATGTTTTCTTGCTCAAAGATCTGTCTCAGTTTATATTTTCATTAATTTTTTTTAAATCTTAACACATCTTGGAACATCAGAACACTCTTGGAATATTTAGTTTGATTTGGTAGACCAAATTTTTGGGAAAACGTTGACATGTCCTAAAATGATGATGATGTCCTATTAATTTGAGTTAGAGGAATTAGGAATATTTATCCTGGAGAATATAAGACATTGAAACCTGAAAACTATTCAAGTACTAGAAGGTATATCATAGGGAAGATGAATACAAATCATTCTTCTGGACTTTAGAGGGCAAAACTAGGTCTGCTAAGAGTGGGGAGGGAGTTGTTTGGAGGAAAATTTAGACTCAATGTTCGAAAATTTTTTTTTTTAATTTAGAGTCAGTCAAAAATAAAATGAGTTATCTCAAAACTTCCCCTCTTTAGAAGTCCAGAGTTCCATTAGCTGTCAATGTTATTGAAGGGATTCTTGCTCAGGTATGGATTACACAGGATGACTCCAGAGGAGATTCTGTGATTTTATGAATGATAAATCATACAATGGGGACATTGGATTTGGAATCTAAAGACCTTCATTTCAATCCCATCTCTCCCTGTAACCACTAAACCTTTCTTAGGATCAATGTCCTAATATATGATATGAGAGGGTTTGGACTACATGGCCTTAAAAGTCCTTTACATACCTTCATCAATGACCCCATGAATAGAATGAATGGAATGGACATTGGACTGAATAAGGTACACTTAGGTTCAAATTCTTACACTTTGGACTAGTCATTTACCTTCTCTTTTGTTGTTGTTTAGTCATTTCCAACCTTTTGTGGCTCTAGTTGAGATCTTCTTGGCAGAGATACTGGAGTTATTTATCATTTCCTTCTCTAGCTCATTTTTACAGATGAGGAAACTGAAGCAAACAGGATTAAGTGACTTGGCCAGTAATTATCTGCTAGTAATTGTAATTGAAAAATTAAAAAAGTAAAAATCCAGTAATCAGACTGGATTTGAATTCAGGTCTTTCTGAGTCCAAGCCCAATGTTCTAACCACCCACCTGACCCATTATCTGCACTTTTCACAATTGTACAATGAAGAACTTGGAACTCCATAGCCTGTACATTCTCTTCAAGATCTAAATTTTTCAATCTATATTCAAAGTAAAATTAGTCTGAAATCTACATATCCATAAGGATAGCTAAAGATTTTGCATAACTTTAAGATTTAAAAAGTTTTACATATATTATTTTAATTAACCTTCACTAAAAAGCAATGATGAAGCCTCAGGATCTTCTCTGGCTCTGGAAAGATGGCCCCAAGGCCACATTAGTACACTACCAACACTAACCTGAGCAAAACTCTGAAACACCACAGTTCTGAAGGGTGTAGAGTATTTCTAAGAGGCAGTTTTCGTGAAGGAAAAACAATTCCCAAAGATGCCCAACACCATCTTCCCCTATCTTAGCCCGGTTTGATTAAGAGCCTGGTAAGTTATGAATTAGAGATGAAGAGAAGCTATGTGACTATATCTATTATTAATTGGCCATTTTCTATTACAGGAAACTTGGACCTCCTGACATTCCTTGGGCATGATAGAAGAAGGCATTGTTCTCCCTTGGCCCTGTGTTGGGAGTTGGGGTGAGATGCTGTCCCACCTCCTGTCAAGAAATGGAGATTGGAACTGAACAGTGACTCAGGGTGGTGGTGGGAGGGAGGAGGAGAAGAAGGTGCTAAAAATGACCTGAAACTCATCAAATCAAAAGGTTAACCACCCACCACTTCTGCTGCCATGGAGGAAAAAAAAGTCAGATTTAGGGCCAGCCCCTGCTATGTCTTTGAACGTCATCGCCAATTTAATAAATACAGCATGTTGGAGTTGGATGGCACTTTAGCAACCACAGAGCACAACTCATACTGGGAAAAAAAAAATCTTCTCAACAGCATAACAGACAAGTGGTCATCTGATCTCTGCTTGAATACTTTCAGCAAAAGGGAGCTCACTACTTATTGAGACAATTTATTCCATTATTAATAGTTTTAATTATTGGGAGAAGTCTTTGCCCTTTCTATCTAACCCATATTTGCCTTTTCTCAATATTTACTCATGGCTCCTAGTCTGCTGTCTGCAGCAAATCAAATCCCTGTACCATGGGACAGCCTGCCCCCCTTCTCTTACTATTCTCCTTCAAGCTAGTCAATAATTTCTTACACAGAGTGATCTTAAGGTCCTTTGCCTTCCTACCTACTTTTCTCTTTTCCTGTTTGTGAATAAAAGATCTTCACTTTTTCAATAAAATTAAATCTTTGATATCATCAGAAGAAAGATACAAGGGCTCGAATGCCAAAGTTTACATCTATTATCTTCAAACCCATTGATGGTTTGTAACTCCAAGAACTTTGAGTATAATATATTTGGAAAAGGGAGTGAGCCAGAAAGGACCTTGGAGGTCATTTAATCTGCCTCCTCCCCCATTTTATAGGTTTTTTTGTTTTGCCTTTTGACCCACTCTCAATTATTTTTCTAATTTTTCCTCTCTTACTTGATCTTCAAAATCCCTCTTGAGCTTATCCATAGCCTGAGCCCAATTCTTTGGGCTTTGGATGAAGGAGCTTTGACTTTGTTATCTTTCTCTGAGTGTTTTGATTTTTCTTGTCACCGTAGTAATTTTTTATGGTCAGAAACTTTTTTTGTTGTCTGCTTATTTTCCTAGCCTATCACTTGTTTTTTTAACTCTTTGTTAAAGAGGTGGAGGGTGCACTGTCCCAAGCTTCTGGGGTTTTATACAGATGTTTTCAGAAATCCTTCTAGGGACCTGACCACAAACCCTCTTTTCTGTTTTGGAACTGTTAGGAGTGTCCACATACTCTCTGTAACTGTAAGATTTTGTGAACCAAATAAGAGTCCTGTTTTGCTGGCACTGGAACCGGAGCTACACTGAGATGGCTTACCCTGGGATTGCTTGCTGACTCCCATCCTCTTCTGCTGACTTTCCAAGTCCTCTATTATATCTCTGAACCAAGGGCCTGGAAACCACCAGTACTACCACTGATTCAGAGGTCCCTAGGTCAGTTCCTGCTTTATTATCATTGGGTTAGAGCTGGGGCCAGGGCCAAAGGCTGAATAGGGCTTGAGCACTGGCCTCCCATCCTATTTCCACAGACCATTTTTGCGGACCTTCTAAGTTGCTTTCAATTGGAAAAATATTCTATTCTGTTTTTTGGGGGGATTCTGATAGTCTAACACTTTTTTAGAGACATTATTTAAAGGAATTTAGAATGATTTGGGGAAGAAGGTGGGTAAGTTCCCACCTTTACTTTGCCATCTTGGTTCCAACTCCCCCTCCCCCCCCATTTTATAGGTAAAGAATATGTTAACCCAGAAGTATTAAATGAATAATATAAATCCACATAGGCTATAAGTAGATATATAAAACCCATGATTAGGAACTCGCCAGGGCTTCTGCCTCCAAACCCCTACCCTCTTCTTATTGGACTACACTATGTTCTATAATTTTGTTTCCCTAAAGAGGTAGCTACTGAGTTAATTCTAAAGGACTATCTTTGTCACATTGCTCTCAATATCCAGAGCTCTGGGGGGCACCATACTTCTGGAACAATGGCAGACATTGAAGGGATAGACATGGTTTTATTCTTGTATGCTAAAATAAATGTACTGAAGTTCATATACTTACAATTTGCTAATCCATCTTCTCACAATGATCAAGCCAAAGTTCTGCCCTCACCATTTCCCCAAGTAATGAATGAGTGGGAAAAAAAATTAGCAAGCATTTATCTGTGCTAAACTTTGGGAATACAAATACAAAAATAAATCCCTGTGCTCATGGAGCTTGTGTTCCAGGGGCAGTCACTGGCTCAGGAGACAGAGGACCTGGGTTCAAATCCCTCCTGTGATGTTTAATTGATCATACCACCTTTGCTTAAGTAGGTTATTTTTCCTGCTAACAAACATCCCTGAGATTAGGATTTTATCTATGTATGCCAGATTAGCTTTCCTAGGTGGTGCAGTGGATAGGTTGCTGAGCCTGAAGACAGGAAGACCAAGTTCAAATACAGCCTCAGATATTTACTAGCTGTGACTTCATCCTGTTTGATTCAGTTTCTTCATCTATAAGAATATATTGGAGAAGAAATCGGCAAACCACTAGCTGTGTGACTCATTTCATCTTGACTCAGTTTCCTCATCTGGAAAATGAACTGGGGAAGGAAATAGCAAACACTCCAGGATCTTTGACAGGAAAACCCTAAATATAGTCCCAGAAAGATACGACTGAAATGGCCGAACAAGCATTTTTAGCATGGGGATTTTGTCTTTGGATTCAAAATATCTAGAGTAAAAGGGAGGAGTTTAATAAATTTTGGATGGATTGAATTGGTATTGAACAGAACAGCCTCTAATCAGAGTGAGATTTCTTCAGAAGCCAAGAGAATATTCACTGAGTGGTCTGGGGGAACAAATTATATTACTTGTCATTTTCTTGAGAGAGCAGAGTTGACTGAGGGACAGGGAGACTTTGGGAGTGTCCCTGGGAACTGAGCTTTCTTGACTTCATGAGAACTGGACTAGCCAACTCTTCCCACAGGGAGAGAACTGTTCCCCAATTAGATTACAGAGGCTACAAATGGACAAGAGGCAGCCATGCAAACTGCCATAGAGGCAGGAGATAATGAGAGGTTCCAATTCCTAAGGGTCCTTCCCTTCAGATCCCAGCAGTGAGGAATCTTAAAATAGCCACATTTAAGAAACAAAACACCAGACCCAGGCTTATCCCAGAAGAGCCCAAGTCCACCCTGTTAGAGAAAACACATCTGGAATGGGACTCGTCCTGCTTCTGCCCCAGGCTGTTCCTGGGCTTAAGGGGGCTTCACTAAAGCCTGAGTAAGCCAAGTGGGGCTGAGAGTAATTAGCCTTATGATTTGGCAAGCTTGTGGGATGATCTTGGGGAAAACCATTTGACTTAATGGAACTGCTCAAACAAAAAGGAGTGTGTGTGTGGGGGGACAAGTTAAGGGACTTTACTGATCCTCCCCAGCCTCTCTCCCTCATTTATACTGGGGCCAGGAGAAAAACCTCCAAGTAGCAGCCCACCCACCTCCTTACACTGGGCCTGACCTTCGAAGAGAGATGGGGAAGAAACAAAACAGATGCAACTGGGGATACCTTCAGGCAGTCCTAGCAAGGGACTAGTTTATTGATTATGGGCTAGCAGAGGCCAAGCGAAAGACTGATGTATGATCGCACTTATACTCAGCTGTTGCTGGAACTCCTGGGTCCACACTTTAGTATAATCCAACATTTTTGGAGTTTGGGAAACTTTCTTAGATTGGGGATTAAGACAGTTCTGAAGTCAGGATTGCTCATTTAGAATCAAGGATATAAAGCTGGGAGATAATGGGAAAAAAATCTCATTCAGCAGCCCCCTTTTATAGATGAGGGACTGACCCCAGATGGGGTCATGAAGAATCAAACATGACTGATAAAACAATTGAAATAGATGAGTGAAAGACCTGGGATTTGAATCCAGGTTCTCTGACTTTAAAAATCACTGCTCTGCTCTTCCACTGTACAAGAGCTGTGATTCCCAGACTTGAACATAATATTCCTAGGAATCATTGCTGTTTCAAGAGGAAGGGTTCCATTTATGGATCTACTTGGCTTTTTTTTTTTTCCTGAGGCAATTGGGGTAAAGTGACTTGCCCAGTGTCATCACACAGCCAGGAAGTGTTAAGTGTCTGAGATAAGATTTGAATTCAGGCCCTCCTGACTTCGGGGTTGGTGCTCTACCCACTGCAGCCTCTCACTGCCCCAGATCCATACACTTCACTTACTTACTTATTCATTCATTCATTCATTTATCTATCTAGATATCTTTTGCTGAGGCAATTGGGGTTAAGTGACTTGTCCAGGGTCACACAGTTAGGAAGTGTAAAGTGTCAGAAGCCACATTTGAACCTCCTGACTTCAGGGCTGGTGCTCTATCCACTGCACCACCTAGCTGCCTCAGATCTACTTGGTTTTATAAGTTTGAGATTGAAGGCAGAAAAGCCCCAATCATCTAGAAAACTAGGAGTTTCTAATGTATAAAGAAACTCTGAAAGAGAGATAAGACAG
The DNA here is from genome assembly GCF_016432865.1 of Antechinus flavipes. Lineage (NCBI taxonomy): Eukaryota > Metazoa > Chordata > Mammalia > Dasyuromorphia > Dasyuridae > Antechinus > Antechinus flavipes. Next base: position 601,619,760 of record NC_067400.1, read on the forward strand.
ATCAGGAAGGAAGAGAGGACCATGTCTAGAGAACATTGGACAGAGAAAAGACTTTTCTAGATAGGATTTTCAAGATCAGCTCCCTCAGCCTTTCAGGGAAACATGCAAGGTAAGCGCTGTCCCAGGTATCATTTTGTCCCTTGTGGAGATTTCAGAGTCCTTTGAATAGTGCCCTTATCAAGGTAGCTCTCCATGGTTCTAGAAACCCACTCTTATTCCAAATGTTCATTGCCATTCATCTGGCATGAGGCCGGGCCACTTGAAAAAAGAGAGAACATGACAAGGGAGAGATTAAAATTCTTCACCCGGGCTCCCCCCACCTTCCCACTTGTGAGTTTAAATGACTTTGCTTCATTCTGCAGAGAACAATTTGGTCCGGGGAATTGTTCCTTGTCTAAGACCATCGCAAAGGATTTTTGAAGTTCCCTCGGGGTTCTGTAGCCGGAGAGGGATGAAGGACTACTAATATGTGATTATAAGGTTTCAGGAGGTACTTACAATTGAATTAAAGGTGCCTTCGGAAAGTTCTGGCCAGGAGCGGAGGTCTGACTGCAAAGGGAAATTGATTAACCGGAGGTGCCTCAATCCTAGGAGCTGCAGCCATCGGAAACAATAACTTGACCCATTTTTGTTGATGGAGTTGACATTATAGAGTCACATAAATCTCAGAGGGAGATCTGAGGGAGCTGAGACATCCCCGGGTTAGAATTTACATCTAGGTAGCAGCTAGGAGGCGCCATGGTGCATAAAGTACTGCTCTTGGAGTCAAGTAGAATCTTCTTGAGTTCAAATCTGGTCTCAGACACTTCTTAGCTGTGTGACTCTAGGCAAGTCACTCAACCTTGTTTGCCTCAGTTTCTTTATCTGTAAAATGGACAGGAGAAGGAAATGGCAAATCACTCCAGTGTCTTTCCCCCAAAATCCCCAGATGGGGTCATGAAGAATCAAACATGACTGATAAAACAATTGAACAACACATGTGAGAAGTGTGTGATCCTCTGACATCTGTGTGAAGCTCTTCAGGAAGGGGCAATCCAAGGCACCTTATTCCACCTTGGAATAAGCCAATTTATGAAATTCTGGAACTTAAATCTTCTCTCCACTGTTGACCTATTTTCCCTGGTTACAGAAGTTTGCCAAAGGCAGACAGAAAGTAAGTACTCTCAAATAAACCTTGTAATTCACAATGCAAAAACCCAGATGTAATTAGGATCAATTCAGATGAGTGGGAGGGGTTATTAGTATAATAACTTCTATTATTTATTTATTTATTTTTGCTGAGGCAATTGGGGTTAAGTGACTTGCCCAGGGCCACACAGCTAGAAAGTGTTAAGTGTCTGAGAGCAGATTTGAACTCAGGTCATTCTGGCTTCAAGGTTGGTGCTCTATCCACTGCATTACCCAGCTGCCCCTAGTATAATAATTATACTCTGTGCTTTCCCCATTTCAGTGACATTTCAGGAACAAAGCCACAGTAGCAGCCCCTGCTTAGTTATAGCTCTGACTTCTAGGTCTGCGGTCTGGGGTCAAGCAAAGCAGATCTAACCTTCTACCCCTCCTTGCCATGACAATACTTTAAGTATTGTCCCATTAGATTTTTTTTTCCTTAGATTTTCTGTACTAATGAGCCCTAGATTCCTCTCTGGGCACAGTATTCCATTTTCTCAATTTCCTTTGTACCAGCCAGGCTTGCCTAGAGTATCCAAGGTGTGATCTCACTCAGATCCGACCCTAACCTTAGTGGGAGTGTCAAAGCAAAGAGAAGAAGAGATGGGGAGATGAGAATTTATCTCTCCATTTTTAAATATAGAAATCCCAGGGTTCCACTACTCCATTCTCTGTGATCTTCGGATGGGAAGGGATCAAGAACTGCCTCTGATGAAGGGATCCAGTGCTAGACCCTGTAGGGACTCCAGGGAGATCTGTGACTGTAGGTGATGCTTGTGAATGAGAAAGGGATACCAGGGGTAGCAAGAGCTGATTGGAGCTAGAACTCACATGACAGCATCTTTCTGATAAGTATGAAATGACAGTTTTTTTTAAAATGTAAAAGCAAGTAAAGTCACACAACATAACTATATGTAGGAAGGCACAGGATGCCCTAAATTATAATTAATTAATAAAATGATCATCTGTGGAGTACCATCACTCGATGGGAGGCTAGTCCTGTCTTCATTTAGCTTGTGTCTGCCCAAAAGCACACACATAAACACATGTATATATGCACATAGGCTTTTGAGATAGATGTAATATAAAAACATATATAATATATTATGTTATATATATTATATATACTTTGTTGGTTAGTTGTGTCCAGTTCCTCATGACTCCATTTGGGATTTTCTTGGCAGATACTGGAGCAGTTTGCCATTTCCTCTTTTGGAGGAGCTCATTTTACAGATGAAGAAACTGAGGCAAATAATATTAAGTGACTTGTCCAGGATCATACAGCTAGTAAGTGTGTGAGGCCAGATTTGCTTTTAGGAGAATGAGTCTTCCTGTTGTGGGCCTGACATTCTACTCACTGTGCTACTTAGCTGCTCTACATATAGAGTTGCAAATAATGTACACACAGTATACATATACACACATATATATATATATCACATATATATATAAATATAAATATATACACATATGCATATATAAGTATGTTAGTGTATGTGTGTATACATACTATACAGAGTATCTCACAAATCTTAATATGGTTTTATGCTATAGGCCATTCTAACATTCTAGCATTCTAACATATGTATATGTTTATGTGTATACATGTATGTCTTTTTGTTTATGAATTCTCTGGTTTATTTAGAGGTAAAATGCTATATTCCAAATAGGATCAGTGTTCACTACCTCCTTCTACCCTTCAGCCCATCAAGGATGTATAGCTCATCTCTCTGGAGAGAATCTCCACTTGAGTTAACATTAATCACACCAGGAAGGGACATTACAGCTGCTGGATTTCTTTCGTTCATAATCAAACATGGGATGTATTTGACAAAGTAAGCACTGGGATTCGGGAGGGGAAACTGAGCAGAAGCTACTCAGCCTAAGCAAGGACTGGCCACTTTGGTGGCAGCCTCAGTTAGACCTCTGTCCTTCCACCTGCCTCTTTCTCCTCCAAAAAAAAGCAGGAATCGTGGTGGAGCCAGTAGTGAGCTCATAGCAGTGCTGAGTTGCATCCCACCAAAGACTGGTAGAAAAGGGAACCAGCATTTGTGACTGGACCTTGTCTTTTTCCTCCAAGTATCACAAAATAAACAGTTTAACTCTTTCCCTTTCACTTCCTTTCCCAATGGGTTTTAAAGTCAAATTTAAAAGAGCAATTTCCAAACTGGCAAACTCTTGGGGTAGAGGCCAACATCTTTATGGCAACATACTTGGGAACTAGGTGTTAGGGATGTAAAAACAAAAATGATACCTCTGCTCTCCAGAAGATTCCTTTCTATAGAACTGATAGACAAACCATCATCAAGCCCATATTCGTGTGTGTGTGTGTGTGTGTGTGTGTGTGTGTGTGTGTGTGTAAGGTGTGTTTCAGGGAAGATTAGTATCTCTGGTGTGAAGGCTGCTGAGCCCTTTAAGGGGATACTATCCATCTTTGGTGTCCAACTGATGCACCTAATGTCACCTGTGGCTCCAAGAAGCTGTGGTGAGCCCAGTGGCCACACTTGGCAGACGGGCTAAACCAGGCTGAGGGTAACCAACAGATATCAGATCCTATGGTTGGGGAATGTCTTCCCCAGGTATGTGAAAGCTTCCTCTGGTGGAATGGGCAGATAATAATTTAATAATTTGTTCCAATGGCCATGAAGGCAGGGAAAGCAGGTGTTGTGGAGTGCTTAGAGCTTGGTTAGACATCGGAGCCATCAAGGTCATCCTTGAGTCACCACCAGTCATCCTGATTCTGTCCTGCCTTTGGGACAATGGTGAGTTTAGGGGAGAGACAGAGACAGAGACGCAGAGAGAAGAGAGAGAGAGAGAGAGAGAGAGAAAGAGAGAGAGAGAGAGAGAGATTCAGAGAGGAAATAGAGATGGGGAACAAGGAAAAGAGAGACACAGGGAGATGCTGATGCAATTCTGCCTCATTTAAATCCAATTTACACATGAATCAAAAGATATCATCATAGCATTTTTCCATTACTATCTATCTCAAAACCCTGTAGCAATAGGTGAGGGACAAAGTAGCAGGTGTGGATACATTGGGAACTATAGTCACAACCCTGCACCCAAGTGGCCCAGGCCATAGGATGGTGGGCAGCAGTGGGATTTGGCAGCCTTTGAGTGTCCGAACATCCTCTTAAGGATTGCCTTGTTCACCTCCATCTATAAGGAAAGGGCTAGAGAGGCTGCCCTAAAAATTGCTTATTCAACATATTGTGGCAGACAGAGACCCCCACCTTACAGTCGAGACACTCAGAGGGACTCTTTGTGTCTGACCTATGGCAGAGCATTCTGAGATTATTTTTGTCTGATCAATCACGGTCAGAGACACTGTATGTTGACTCTGACATAGTGATGTCATTTTGGTTCTTTTTGAGTATGAGGGACAACAACCAACCAAACAACTATATCATTTTTTGGATAGTTTTTGAATAGTTTTTTGGATAGTTTTGAATAGTTTTTGGAGAGACCATAGTTAGTCAACTATCTCAAAACAAGAACTCTAGTAGAGTATTAAATAGGAGGTATATATGGAAGATCCTATAAAAAAACCCAGAATTTTTGTTGATAACATTTGTTTTTACATTACTTAATTCCCATTTGTTTGAGAACTATTTGCTCAACTCTGTTGACCTCTTATTGATTGGGGAATGGATTTTGCACTTAAATATTTCTGCTGATAGTCCGTATAGCTTGGATTCTAAATTCTTATCTAAGATAGTTAATACAAAGGACTCCCCCAGCCTCCATTAACTCTTTCCCTTATCTCAGATGCATTTAATTTCATTTTTTTCAAAAGATTTTCAATTCCATATAATCAAAAATTATTAATTTGTAAATGCCTTTAACCCTTTTTTGATTAAGAATTCATCTCCTTGCTATGAAAGGTATATAATCTGCTTTTCTTCTTCTTCTTCTTTTTTTTATGGTGTGCCTTTCATATTTATGTTATTGTGGGATATTGCTTGACATGTTGGTTTTAACCTAGTTTCTGCCAGACTGCTTCCCAGGTTTCCCAACAGTTCATATCACACAGGGAATTCTTTCCTGGATAAATTACGTTTGGGAGTTCATCAAACTCAAAGTAATTGAGCTCCATTATTTCTGTTTTTCTCTCATCTTGTCTGTTTCATTGCTCTGCTATTTTCGATTCTTTTAACTAGTTCTCAGAGATTCAGATGATTGCTGCTTTATTATAGAGAAGTCTGGAAGTATTATTCCTCCTTTATTCCTACCTTTTATTCATTATTTGCCTTAATATTATAGGTTTTTTTCAGATGAATATTATTCTTTTATCTCGTTGTGAAAAGTATATCTTCGTCAATTTGATTGGCATATCAAAACTGCAATTTAACTTCAAAGGTTGTCTCTCTCCCTCCCTTTCCCTTCTTCCTTCACTCCCTCCTTCCTCTCTCTCTCTCTCTCTCTCTCTCTCTCTCTCCCCCTCCCTTCCTTCCTCCTTCTCTCTCTCCCTCCCTTCCTCCCCCCTCTCTCTCTCTTCTCTTTGTGTCTGAATATTTCTCCAGTTATTTAGGTTTTTTTTTTTTTTCAGCAGAACTTTGCACTTGAATACATACAAGTATTGCACATGCAGTAGTATTTTATTAATTTTAGTTGTTTCATATAGGAACTCAATAAATTATAATAAGTTTTATTTATTAATAAACAACTTAATTACTTCCTCTTATAAATTCTACTTTTTCACTTAACTGATCCACTTGCAGTTTAGTTCAACTCAAGAAGCAATTAATCACCTTTCTATATGTCTGAGGGCAGTTAGGTGTTGAAATAGATACAAATGCTGGGTTTGGAGTAAGGAATGTTCATCTTCCTGAATTCCAATCTGGCCTCAAACACTTATTAGTTGTGTGATCCTGGGCAAGTCACTTAACTCCATTTACCTCAACTTTCTTATCTGTAAAATGAGCTATAGATGGAAATATCAAACCACTCCATTATCTTTGCCAAGAAAATCCCAAATGGGGTCATGAAGAATCAGACGTGACTAAAATGACTGTATTTTGGTAGATGCATGGAAGACAGGACTCAAGACAGTCCCTGCTTTCAGGAAGTTTAGATTCTAATGGATTATTCTTAAAAACTGTCATTATGAAACTATTTCCTACCGTGGCTCCTTGTCCGTGATGTACCTCAGAGCTGGATCATACTCCTTTCCACTTTTTAGAATACTTCCTTCATGACTCAGCTCCTACAGAGATCTCCTAGTCAGTAATAGTATTGTCTCTTTCTTCTTTAAATGATTACAAATATGCTCAGATTACATGTTATATTCATTTGTATAATGTGGATTCTTTGAAGGCAGGAAATATTTTTGGTTTGGTTTTTGAAATCTTTGTTTAACCCAGTGACTTGTATATGATAGATTTTGTTGTTGTTGTTGTTGTTGTTGTTCTAAATACTTGTTGGATTGAATTGAATGGGAATAAAGACCGACTGACTTGACTAACTGAATAACGTGAATGTCAGATTTAGAATCAGAAGGCTAAAGAAGCAAATTTAACTGATCATATATTTAAAGGTAAAAAAGAATCTTAGAGATTATCTTTACAAGTTCTTAACATATTGTCTACAAGCTTTAAAAAATGCTTTGATAAACTGTATTTCAATACAATTGGTTTCCTTTATAAATCTTATGTATTTTTTAATATATGGTTCTGAAAGGGGAATCATAGGCTTTGCCAGACTGCCAAAAGGGTACAAAAAGCTAATAATCTCACACCTAATCATACTTCTTCATTTTGCAAATGAGAAAACAAAGTGTAACTCAGAGTTACACAGATGAACAACGGTAACAAGAACAATCCATATTTACTAGAATTCTTAAATTTTGCAAAGGGCTGGTGCAGCAAATATCTAATCTCAATTGATCCTCACAGTATCTCAGCAAAATAGGCATTTTTATCATCCTTAGTTTTCAAATGAGGAAACTGAGGCATAGGGAAGTTAGGTTACTTGCTTAGGATCACATAATTAATAAGTATCAGAGTTGTTATTTGAATCCAAATTCCCTGTCTTCAAGTCCAGGATCCCTGGATCGATCCTGCTAAATCCATCCTTCCCATCATTCCACCCTTTTTGTTGTTGAATTATCTCATTTAGGTCTCACTCTTCATGACCATATTTGGGTTTTCTTGGCAAAGATACTGGAGTGTTTTGTCATTCCCTTTTCCAGCTCATTTTACAGATGAGGAAATTGAGGGGAACAGAGTGAAATGACTTGCCCAGGGTCACACAGCTAGTAAGATCTGAGGCAAAATTTGAACTTGGTTCTTCTTGACTCCATCCACTTCTGGTATCTATCCATGGCACCATATAGTAGTCCTCCATACATTCCACCTCAAAATCTGTGAGTTAAAGGCATACCTGAGCTCCAAGTTTTCTCCTAATTCTAAATCTTATTCCTAGGATCCAAAGAATGAAATTCATTCACTTCTTTCCTGCCCACAGACTCCATTACTCCCATCAGAGAGCAGCCTGAGTCCATGAGTCTAATCATGTCTATAGAGCTTTGGGCTTTTGGTGGGGGCCATGGCTTGGCATATTAAATCAGCAAGCTGTCTGGTAAATGCAGGAGGCTGGACAGCCATTTGGTCCCCAGGGCTTTGCCCTGAGCCATTCATCATTACTAATTCCTTTGGTAATTATGGTAATAACAATAATCATGAAAAGTTCATTTGGTTTTAATGTGCATGTATATATGACATGTCATTCCCTGAGAGTTGCATTCTGACTTAATAGTGATTAAATAGGATCCAGGATTTGTGAGCGGGAGGTAGTTTGGGCCACGGGTAGAACACCTATACAAAAGCCAAGGAGTTGGTTGGAAGAAATGAGACTTCCTTGGATTTTTCCTGATCAGTGATTGATGGTTATGGCAGAATAGGGAAGAGGGCTGGTGATGAGACCAGATGTTTGGGTATCTCAAAAGTCTTAGTGCATTTTTAATCCATAAAGCTTTTTTTTGTTGTTGTTGTTATAGCTTTTTATTGACAGAACATATACATGGGTAATTTTTCAACATTGACCCTTGCAAAAAATCCTGTTCCAACTTTCCCCTCCTTCCCTCTACCCCCTCCCCTAGATGGCAGGTAATCTTATAAAGCTTTTGAACTAAAAAGTATACTAAGATTTTTGAGGGGCTCTGTAATAATATTCTCTACTCTTAATGGAGAAACTGGTAAATCTAATTATCATTGAGAAAAGGGTATTTACTGAACAGATACCACAAGGACAGTTACTGCAGTAAACCTCCCTTTCAGGGATACCATTCCCTTGCACTCACAAAGTGCCTGGGAAGAATAAGCACAAACTTATAGTAAAATGAAATGTTAAGGAATTATTATCTAGTGAACCCTTGTGACAAAGGGTAAAGTCATAGTTCTTTGCCACTGGAAGTACATTTCTTCCTTCATGATATCTTCATCTGATTGCTCTTAGGTGTAGTTCTCTACTAGCCTCCAGACTTCATTCATTTGTAGATTTTTGAGTATGCCTTTCCTTTGTGGATCCAGTTTGTCCTTAATATGTCCTTTCTTTCTTTTTTTCTGATTTTTGCTGAGGTAATTGGGGTTAAGAGACTTGCCTAGGACACAACTAGGACATGTGAAGTGTCTGAGACCAGATTTGAACCCATATTTTCCTGACTTCAGGGTTGGTGCTCTATCCTGACAGCTAGATGGCCCTAAGTCCTTTCAATGCATTCAATGCTGCTTTAGGAAGAGTGCTACTGACAATGGGAACTCTAAAGCTGTTTTTCTATCTTATTTTTAAAAAAAAAATACTGATATAATATTTTTCTTTACATTCCTTAAAATTTCCCTTCTAGCTTTTGTTCTGCCTTCTTTGGAAACCCTTGTATATAATAGAATATTTCTTAAGCAAAAGAAGAAAAAGAGAAAGAAGAATCAGAAAAAAAAAACTAATCAATACATTGAAAAAATCTGTTACATGTAATTGGGAAAAATTAAAATATTTGAAAAAGTAAAAAATAAGGAAAAAAGAAGAAAATCCAAAAATATATTTAATGTTTTACATTCATACACTTCTTACTTCTCCAAATGAATGAGGTAAGGGAATGGCTGTTTTCTCATATGTGTTCTTTGGGTTATACATATTCTTTCTAATTTTGCAACATTGTGCTTGTTTAGTGGTTGTTCTTTCCATTTCTGCTGTTGTAGTTCATTTTATAATAATTTTGTATATTGTCTTCTTATTTTTTCTTACTTCATTTTTTTCTTTTTTGGCTGAGGCAATTGTTGAATATCCTTCTTCTATTATGACTAAGTCAATTTTTTGCCTCTTTACTCTAGAGACAATTTCAACTCAGCAATGGATCTGACTGTTCTACTATCAGCATGGTTTAAACTTTTTTACTGGCTTACGAGAGCCCTGTACATATGACAGATTTTCTTCAGTCAATCAAAAGATATCCCTCCATGTATCTGTCTGCTTTCATCTAATGGGCAAAAACTTTTATAATACTTCCAAATTGATTAAGACCTTATCAACTCTTAGATTAATTTTGATTGGTTCCTTATATTATCACCTTTATACAATATAACAACCTTGAGGACATGGATTATTGTATTTTTGTCTTTGTAGGACCATAAAGAAGCATAGTGCCAAGTGAATAGTAGGTTCTTAAAATTATTAATTGGTTGGTTCATTTTGTAAATTCTGGGATGGAGGAAACAGACAAGGATTCACATTTTCAAGTACTGTTGTAATTCAAAGATTTATGTATCAAATCTGGAAGAAACCTTCACATCCAGTGGAATCAAACTCAGGGAGAAACAAGGGTTCTAATCCATACATAAGAATCCTTGAGGATTGATGTAATATTAGCTATTTTAATGTATTTTTATAATTTTGTTAAATTTTTTTTTCAATTTTATTATAAATTTATTGTGTATTGTAAATTCAATTTTATTCAATTTAAATTTAAATAATACTCCAAAGTATTGTGGACAACATATGGCTCATGGGTCATTGTTTAATACCTTTTCTTCATTGTGCATGTAGTGAAACTAAAACAGATAGTTGAAATGAGTCACCAAAGAAAATGTGTTCTGGAATGGACCTGATGCAGGTCTCCCTTGTAGTTTAAGTTTGATAATGGAACAGAATGATCTACCTAGTAAGTCATCCAATAATTTAAGAAAAAAATAGAAAAAAAATGACTTAGTCATAATAGAAGAAGGATATTCAACAAGGGTAAGTATTGAAGGCACTTTGAATAGATTCAGCCTAGTGAATCTCCTTTGCCTGAGTTATGCATTATGATCCAGTTACCCAGACATTTGAATACCCCTTTAATGGTTTTATATTCAGCTTATAAAGAATAGATATCAACAATATGACCCTTGATCCCTTACAGCAAGTAAGTCTAAAAGGATATTGTCCATACCTGTTAGGGAAAATTCAGCTTAATTTGCATCAGGGCATGGGTTAGGGTATTGTTCTTAGCTCACTATGAAGTAGAATAGACAAAGTACGACAGTCTCAATATAACTCTAATGTTCAATACCATATCAGGTTCAATTTTGGACCCACATAATTTCAAAATTTATGAAATATGCTGTCCCTTAGTGGATAGAATGTTTACTTAGATTCAGGAAGAACTGGCTCTAATTTTGCTTCTAAATCTGGCTGTGTTTCTCAGGGCAAGTCATTTCAACTCTTTGAACTCTAGTTTCCTCAACTACAAAATAGGAATAACAATATTCCCTACTGAACATGGTTATTGTAAGCCACATGGAATCAATAACCACTATCACCACCACTACTACCACCATCATCACAACAAGCATTAAAGTTTGTAAATCTCTTTACAATTATCATCTTACTTTATCCTTACAATAAGTCTGAGAGATTGGTGATGTTACTGATGAGAAAGTGAAGGCTGTGAGAATGAGGGATTCTCTTAAGGCCACACTGCTGGGGAGATAATGTCTCCAAAGTGCTTTGAAATATTGAATACACTGTTCTTATTTTAAGAACAATCCAAGAAGAACAAGAAGATTATGAAAAGAAAGTCAATTAAATGGAACAGGAGATTCAGAATCGTAAGGAAGAAAATGACCCCTTGAAAACTGGAATTGACTGAGGGGAAGCCAGTGAAGCTATGAGACCAAGAAATAATGGAACAAAATAGAAAGAATGAAAAAATAGAAGAGAATGTGAAACACCTAATCTGGAGAACAGATCAAGAAAAGAAAACCCAGGAATAAGCAGATTACCTGAAAGCTACAGTCAAAAAAGAAATCTTGAAGCAATAACACAAGAAGTAAATAAAGAAAATCATCCTTAAATGTTAGAACAAGAGGGGGAAGTAAAATTAGGAAAAAATAACTCCATCGATCATTACCTAAAAGAGATTCTAAGGAAAAATAACATAGCTAAATCCCCAAAACCTCAGATTGAGGAGAAAATATTACAAGCAACAAGAAAAAACAATTCAAATATGGCAGAGCCACAGTTAAAATCACATAAGATTTAACAGTTTCTATATTAAAAGACTGGAGGTTTTGGAACACTATATATTGAAGAGCAAAAGAAGTGGGGTTGTGACTGAAAATATTACATCCATCAAAGTTAACCTTGATCCTGAATGAAAAATATAAATGAACATTCAATGAATTGCCAAGCTTTCATGATTTTGTCACAAAAAGATCTGAACTTAATAGAAAAGTTGACATACAAGATCCAAAAGAAATATAAGGAAAACTTCAAAGACACATTACGAGGAACTCAATAAAGACAGACTTTTTTATGTGAGAATCTAAACCATATGTCTAAGATTATAATTAGCAATTGAATAAATTTAAAGGAAGTAGAGTTGAGTATGATATGATTCTAAAATGCAAAACCATGTAGGAAAAGGTAAAATGAGCAAGTATCTTATACAAATGAGGTGAAAAATGAAGAATTGACACAGAGGAATCAGATGGGGTAGGGGAGCTGGTAGTTCTGGAACCCTACTCTCATCAAGAATAAGTTAAAATGAAACAGTACACATATATCTAGAACTTCATAAAAGTCTTTTAAATTTAGAGAGAAATAGGAGGCTAAGAGGATAGAAAGGGGAGAGGATAAGGAAAGGCTTTTTAGAGGAAAATCTACTCATCTCAGATCTGAGTTAAAAAGAGAACAACATATACATTTAGAAGGAAACAAAACATTTAAATGAATAAAGAAAAAAGATGGTGAGCGAATAGGATGAGAGATATAGAAAAGCATGTAGATTAATAGGAATGGGATAAAGCGGGAACAACAACAACACATTTTAAAGGCTATAAAAATCTTCTAAATTCAGATAGAAAAAATGAAAGGAAGGAGAAGGATGGGGGAGAGCATAAGTGAAAAATACTTTGGAGGAGGGGATAGGTTAAGTAATAAATGGACAATGTATTGGATAGAAATAAAGCAGAGGGACTTAGTAAGGATAAGAAGGAAGAGATACATACAAACATAAAATAAAGATCCATAGTGGAATTTATTAGGTTAAAATTGCAGGGATAGTAATCATGATCTAGGACAAAGTTAAAGCTAAAATAAATTTTATAATAAGAAAAAATAGGGAAGTTATATCATGTGTCAGCCATATTAATGTTCTTTTAGACTATTTAAAATAACTAAACAGCATAAGGTTGTAAGATATAGGAAATATTGAATTGGTGAATTTAGAAAAAAATATGGAAAGACTTGGATTTACAAAGGAAGATATTATCCATCTTTAGAGAAGCAGAAGAAAAACAATGTTATGATATTACATAGATGCATATGAATATGTATGTATATTTATGTATTATATATGTATATATGTGTATATATCTATATCTACCTCCCTATGCATACTTAATTGTAGCTTTTTTAAGGGAAGGTAGGGAGGAAGGAGAGAAAAAGAAAAAAAGTAAAAATTGCACAGCAGAGAACCTAAAAGAAAGCAAAGATGGACGGTTCTGAATACAATGTGTAATATTTATTATATAGGCTTTCTTGAAATGGAAATTTAGTCTTTATATTTTGAAGTCTCTCTTTTGTTCCGTGATGTACATAGCAATGTTTTTCTTTCTTTTCCTTGTTTTGTATTTATGTTTTAAATAAATAAAAAAGAAAAAGATAATTCATTATATGAAGTCATTGATGTTTGTGGCAGACTTAACATTTAAGGACTTCCATAAGCAACCAGATTCCAATCTAAGCCTTATATATTATTCCCCTTGATACATTCTTCAGTCTAGCCATTGATCTAGAGTGGTTTAATCCTATCTTAGACATTTTTAGTATTCTGCATGGGGTCTCAGGAATATTCTTCATATTGTTTATTCCTTGTGGGATAATCATTCTTTGAAGGATCTAAGATTTTCTTGGTGCAGGCAGGCACAGATCACAAGATATTATCACCAAGGTGTTACAGAAAAAAAGAATTGTTAAAACAGGCAGAGCCAAGATGGAAGATGCAGAAAGAGGTTGGTATTGGAAATCAGAGAACCTGGATCTGTTACTTACCTTGATGAAAACTCCGGGGGAGTTTTATCATCATCATCATCATCATCATTATTATTGTTATTAAGACCTTAATTCTTAAAGTCTCTTCCTGGTCTATGGACATTTATCTATAGCTGTGAGAGATCTTAGGCTCAATGTAATCTAAATCCTTCATTTTACAAGTGAGGAACTGAGCATCAGGGAGGTGAAGTGCTTTATCCAAGGACATTCATTGTTCTTAAGTAGATATTCTCTTTATTCAGAGCCAGTGTACCATGTGACCACCCATAGGGTTTTTTGTTATCTTTGTACTTTTAATGACTGGACAAAAATGTTTAAAGACCTGGAAAATGGATTCCAGAAGGAAACTGATTGGACCTGAGAAGACTTATTCTGGCGTAGATCACATTAATAATAGCCTCCAGACACTTGAGGAACATCCAATAAATGATGGTGACTGCTTAGCCTTGATCTGTGGAAGGAACTTTATTGACACCCTGATGGTTCTGTGATCTAATTGATGTTGATTCTTCTGCCATTCAACATCTTAATCTGTCCACGTCTTCTCATTCCATGTGACTCTTGTTTGTGGTCTCCCGTGGACTCCCTCATTGTGTTTGTGAATGGAGATTCCTCTAGATCTCTGCAAATTGCAAGGATGCTGATGATTCAGTGGACTTTCCATTAATGATGCTGGTGATAGTGATGATAACAATAATGACAAATAAAAAGATGTAGCATTTGTATAGCACTTTAAGGTTTCCAAAGCTCATTATCTAAGTTAACTCATTTATATCATATAACAATCCTACGAGGTAGGCAATATTATTATATCCATTTTCCAGTTGAGGAAACTGAAGAAGAAAAGAGTTGTGATTTGTCCGGTCACAGAGCTAGTAATTGTCTAAGGCTGGATTTGAACTTAGGTCTTCCTGATTCTATGACCTGCACTTTATCCACTGAATCACCCATTGGTCCTCAAGTTTCTCAACAGTATTACCCTCTCTCTTTTTTTTCAGATCTTTGAGAAAAATATCCTCAATCCCCCAAAGGGTACAGTGATTGAATAGAGTCAAGATAAATGAAGCAGTTTAAATTATTAAATACATTTCTGAAAACACCACGAGTTTACTTGCTCACAGATATTAGAACCAGCAATTATATCTTATAAATTCAACCTAATACAGCTTCCTCCTTCTCTTCAGCATTTCCATTGGACGAGATCTCACATGTCATTCCATTCTCACTACACGTACTCCTTAATATGTTCCCTCTCCCCGATTATACATCCCTTGCTCAAAAATGGCAACTATTCCCACCCTTGGAGTATGTCAGTTAATATGCATGAGGTTGATTAAACATGTGTGCTTGCAAAAAATTGTTTTCTGTCATTGACCCCAGCTGGTTTTAGCTGAACCCTATTCCCCCTTATCAGAAAATTTATGTTTAACCTGTTCCTTGTCTCATAAGGGGATTGGTTGGATATATCTTAAGAGGGTACTTTATCCCACTTTTGTGTTTGAATAAATGCTTTTGTGAGTATAAGCCCTCACTGCTGACCAAGATAGTATAGATCACTGATTGATTCCCCATCCAGTTCCTTAACTTTACAGCCAAGTCATAACATCCTACTGATTCTTACAGATCCCACGACTCTCTGATTACGTCCTGAATGCTGAGAATTGCAAAAGAAAAAAAAATGTATGTATAGATACTTATGAGTGTACACAGATATAGATCTCTATACACACATATACATACATACATCTCTATCTTGTTCAGTTTTTCAATTGTGTTTGACCTTTCATGACCCATGGACTATACTGTCCATGAGGTTTTCTTGGCAAAAATATTGGAGTGGTTAGCTATTTCCTTTTCTAGTGCATTAAGGCAATCAGAGTTAAGTGGCTTGCCCAGGGTCACAGAGCTAGTGAGAGTCTAAAGATGCATTTGAACTCTTGTCTTCCTGATTCCAGACTTACCCTTCTATCCACTGAGCCAACTAGCTGCCTCCTTGTATCTATACACATATACATACATTAACATACACATGTATATACATATATCATGTATAATATTCTCTCTCTGTGTATCTTTCTCTCTCTTTTTTTCTTATCTCTCTGTCTCTTGCCCTCTTATTCTTTCTCTCTCTCTCTCTGCCTTTCTCTATGTCTCTTTCTTTGTCTGTCTCCCTTTCTGTCTTTCTGTTTATCCCTGTCTCTCTCTTTTCCTCTCTCTCTTTCTCTGTCTCTTTCTTAGTTTCTGTCTCTCTCTTCTCTCTTTCTTTTTCTATCTTTATCTCTCTCTGTGTTTTCTTTTTCTTTCTCCTTCTTTCTCTTTTTCTATCTGTCTCTCTGTCTTTCTCTTTCTCTGTCTCTTTTTCTATCTCTCTGTCTCTCTGTCTTTCTCTTTCTCTGTCTCTTTCTTTCTCTATCTTTGTCTCTCTGTCTTTGTCTCTTTTTGTCTCTGTCACTGCCTTTCTCTCTTTCTCTGTCTCTGTCTTTCTGTCTCTTTCTTTCTCTATCTTTGTCTCTCTGTCTTTCTCTTTCTCTGTCTCTGTCTCTCTGTCTTTATCTCTCTCTGTCTCTGTCTCTCTGTCTTTGTCTCTTTTTGTCTCTGTCACTGCCTTTCTCTCTTTCTCTTATAGATTCTCTAGCTCTCTGGACATTGTAGGAATGCCAATGGTCTGTCCGTTAATGATGACAATTGCAATAATAAAATAAATAATAGTTCATATTTCTATAACATATTAAAGTTTACCAAGTCTTTCTACACAGACAAAGTAAAAGGGAGAATTGGGCTCTCTCCTGGGGAGGGGGGTGTTTTAAAAGGCTAACTTCACCTCAGCTGGGGAGAGTTTAGTGTAATTCTGCCCAGAGGCAGGAAGGAGTTCGAATGAATTTGCTGCCAATGTGAGTTCTTTTTCACTTTTAAACTGACAGGATTTTAGGAGGCAAAAAGGGTTTGATGCAACTGGGGGAGGAGTGGATGGGAAAGAATGGTGAATCCTCCATTGAAGAAGGAAGAAGAGACTGGAGAGAGCAGGGAGCTTGTCCCAGATGCTTTTGGCCCAGGTGAAAGCCATTTCACTGGAGTCTCTTGAAGGCTGTATCGACTGGCTTTCCACTATAGTTAGCCGTAAGGAAAATAAGCGAAACTGACAGGTGTTCAGCATGATTAAAGCTCAGCAGAAGTCAATGAGACCAAGTGATATTACGGATATTAGACTAAAATGTCATTTCACTGTCACAGAGACTTTGATGTCCTGGGTGATGGCCTCTTACTCAAAGTGCAACATTTCATTAGGGAATCACTTTTAAACAACTGAGTCAGGGAAGAGGGAGTTAGATGGCAGGGCTTGCCACCATTATTCATTTCATGCTCTACAAAGGGAGGCCCCCATTTAAATTGCAAATGTTAATGGGGCTGTCAGACTTTAAGGGTGAGTGGGACTTGAGGATTACAGTGTGACTGGAGCCAGAATGCAAACCAGGATTCCAAGCAAGTAAATTCTATCTCTATAGGGAGGCAGGGAAGAAATGCCTGTCATTATAACCAAGGCTGATGGTTTTTTTGTTTTAAGTGGTTTATGGGTAAGAGATTTTTAATTTCTTAATTGTCAGGGGTTAGAGAAGGTATAATTAAAAGTTTGAATTTATAGACAGCACCACTTCCTCACCCTATCAGGTGACAAGAGGACCTCAGGAAAGGTCTGGGTCAAGTTGAAAGTAATCGATGGGGGGCAAAAGTCAATGAGTTGGGGAGGAAAGGGGGTCTACTCCAAGCTTTTGAAGACATCCCTTAGATGAGAACAATTTATTCCAGCAGCCACGAAGGCAGCTTAAACAGGTGCTATGAAGCTAGACCTTGGGCAAACACCAAAGGCCTTGCATCTCGAGTTATCAACTATTGTCCTAATTTTTGGCCTATTGTTGTACTTCAGTGAAAAGAGGGTGAATCTGATGACTTTATACAACTCTATTGAATTCGCTCATTTTAGGGAATCCTAGTGAGGAATGTCAGTGAGTCTGAGGCCTGCCTTTATGTAAATTTGTTTGCTGAGGACTTTGAAATGCACGCCTAGCTATCGGATACATCTCAGGAAGCATCAGGAGAATTGGCCATTCTCTTGGCGCCTTTATTACAGAATATCCTTTATGGCAGACCTGTGTTAACTCCTGGAATAAACACAATCTTCCTAAAGGAATAAACAAATATTCTCTTTGATGGACCACTTGTGATAAAGCATTCCTGTACCCCCAGAGGCGGGCTGCTCTGTCTCAAGGGTCATGTATCAACCGAGAATATTTTGCATAGTGCCTTCTTTGTTCTTAGCCTATAAAAACCCCTTAGTGGAGAGAGACTTTGAGAACTCGGGAAGATTGGTACCACTTGCCTCACACCATTTCCCATTTGAGAGTCTGGATAGCTGTGACTCTGGTTCTCCCAGCTGTTAGAATTCAGATGTTGGAGCTTCCTCAAAGTGGTGAAGATGTATGTTGTACGTTGCCTGTTGTCTATTTATTACTTATATTGTCTGTTAATTGCACATTACTTTTATGCCATAAGTTTCTTCTCGTTCTTATAGCTTGTTTAAATCAAAGTTCTGAGCAGTAATCAGCTAGTACCCACCTTCTTTAAGACTATGCTTGTTGAATGTGAATTCTGCATCTATTTTAATCCTACACCCATGAATCAAGACATCATCCCATGATGCCATTGGTCTTCTTCAAAAATTTTTTTTCAAAATATATGCATGAATAGTTTTTCAACATTAATTCTTGCAAATCCTTGTGTTCTAATATTCCCCCTTTTCCCACCCCCTCTCCTAGAAGGCAAGCAATCCATTATACATTAAACATGGTAAAATATGTTAAATCCAATATATGCATATATATTTATACAATTATCTTGCATCACAATAAAAATCAAATCAAAAAGGAAAAAAATAGAAAGAAAACAAAAGCAAGCACACAACAAAAATGTGAAAATGCTATGTGGTGATCCACACTCATTCCCACAATCCTTTCTCTGGGTGCAGATGTTTTTTTTCATCACAAAATCATTGAAACTGGCCTCAATCATCTCTTTGTTGGAAAGAGCCACATCCATCAGAATTGATTGTTGTATAATCTTGTTGTTGCCTTATACCATGATCTCCTGGTTCTGCTCATTTCACTCAGCATCAGTTCATGTAAGATTCTCCATGTCTCTCTGAAATCATCCTGCTGGTCGTTTCTTACAGAACAATAACAATCCATGACATTCATATACCATAACTTATTCAGGCATTCCCCAAATGATGGGCATCCACTCAGTTTCTGGTTTCTTGCCACTACAAATAGGGCCACCACAAACATTTTTGCACATAAGAGTCCCTTTCCCTCCTTTAAGATCTCTTTGGGAATATAAGCTCAGTAGAAATGCTACTGGATCAAAGGGCATTATGGTGCATGCTTCTTGGAGCCACAAGTAGGGTCATATTTAATCTTAGTATTAAAAAAAAAAGCCAAAAAAAATCAACTTTACTCAGAACTATTCAAATGTAGAATGGGCTGTCTAGGTGGACCTTCAAATAGAGGCTGAGTGACTACTGTTGTATTATAGATGGGTTTCTTTTTCAGTTCTAGCTGCCCCCAGAGATACGTTTTAATTCTGAGAGTCTCATCACCCAGTCTAAGAATCATTTTACAAAAACGAAGTTGAGTCTGAAGCATGATATTGATTCAGAAGTTCTGGGATAGAAATTAAGAAATCTTCTTTGTTTGGTGACATCATTGAAATGCTAATAGATGTAACAAACTTCCTCAGTTATCATGCTGTTTCTCTTGTCTGGAATTTAGTTTAATTAAAAGCATTAAATAAGCATATACATGTACAAGGAACTCTAGATAAGAAGAAAAAAATGACAGCTCTTTCCATCAAGGTTTTTAGTGTCTATTTGAGGGTGATCATGGTAATCATATATTCAGTGAAGTTAGATGCCAGGTATGAAATAATAGGGACAAAGAATGATCCTAATAAAGTTCTCCCATACCACCAACAAAGCTCTCCTCCCTCATGAAGAAGTCCTAGATAATGCTGACCATTCAGATGTCCCTGCCTTCTGGTCAACCACATTTCTTGTTTATACCATAAATTTCATTCCTGGATTCTATTTATCACTCTCATTCCCTGGTTCATGTATACATATAAGTTATTGAGTTGTGACTCTTTATGACCACCAGTTGGGGTTTTCTTGGCAAAGATATTGGAGTAGTTTGTCATTTTCTTCTGCAGCTCACTTTACAGTTGAACAAACAAAGTGAAGTGGCTTGCCCAGGATGAATGTCTGAGGCTGGATTTGAACTCTGAAAGATGAGTCAGTGAGACCCGAGTTCAAATTTGACCTCAAATGCTGGCCAGCTTTGTGATCATTTCCCATGAGCCGCTCTGCTGGGTTTGAATGCTGGGAGCATCATGCTTCCCTAGGATTAAGCTCATCCTCTGAAGTCTCATCACTGTGGAGACTGACCCAACTTTGAGCTTCTCAATACTTCAGCAGTCTGTCCCTCAGGGGTCTGTCCCTCTGATGGGGGTGGGGTAGAATAAGCTCTTCTCTACGCTTCCCTTTAGAAGGGGCTCAGCATTTTCAGCTAACTTTGTTCCCCAAACTACTTCATTTTAATTCCATGAACCTCATGTGCCTGGTCTAGATAATCCTCTGGTGGCTGTCCATTTCCCTCCATTTCTCCCCATTAGATTCTAAGGTTTTCAATTGCAAAGACTAGCTTTTTCTTATTTGTATTCCCAGAATTGAGCACAGTTCCTGGAACATAATAGGCACATAATACATGTTTGCATTGACTATTACTCCTGGGCAAGTCACTTAATAAATGGGAATAATAATTATACCTATTTCTAAGAGTTGCTGCACAGATCAAATGAAATACTATTTGTAAAGCACTTGACATAATAGATGCTTAATAAATGCTTATTTTCTTCCTTCCTGGAACCTTCATGTTAAGGAAAGCACCCAAGCCTGTTTTCCTCCTTCTCTGAATTCCATTTCTTGCTTATATTCCATGTGTCACCGGGAAGCATCCTCTCCTCTTGGCCGCCATTTTCCAGCTTCCTTTTATGTGTTGTTTTCATTTACAAGGTGAGCTACCCAAGGGCAGGAACTCTATCTTTTTGTTTCTTTTTTATTCTCGGAATTTAGCACCGAGCCTAGCAAAGAGTAAATGCTTATAATAAATCCTTGATGACTTGACTTAGTCAATCAGCCTTTCCTTGAAGACTAGCAAGGAAGAATTCCTGATTTCTGGAAATGGTTCATTCTGTTTTGGAGTTGCTGTAATTGTTACAAAGTTTTCCCTTCGCTGATTTTCTTTCTCTGCAGCTTAGATCCAACAATTCCTTGTTCTATCCTTTGGGGTCAAGCACAGAGAGCCAAAGCTCTCTCCCACACAAATGCATTCCTATTCCTAAAGGAAGTGATCATATCAATGACAATAAGCATTTATTAAGCTCCAGTTGTATATCAGGCTCCATGCAAGGTACTGGGAGCACAAAGGCAAGATGACCCCTGGCTTCAGGGAGCTTCTATTCTATCCACATGAGCCTCTTCCACTAGTGAGTCTCATATAGCACCATCTCAAGGATCTTTATCATCCTTTCTGTCTTCTGCTTTCCTAATTTCATCTGATTCTGACATCTTTCCTGTTCTCTGTTTCTTGGCTTCCACAAGTACCAGCTGTAATCTCATCTCTTAGAGGAAGCTTTTCCAGATTACCCTTCATCTCACTACCTTCCCTTTGTTGATTATTTCCTATTTATCTAATATACAGTTTGTTTGTATATAGGCGTTTGCTTTTCATCTTCCAATTAAATTGTAAACTCTTCCAGAGTGAGGACTGTATCTCCAGGGCTTAACATAGTGCTTGGTACATAGTAGGTATCTTTTCAATGTTTCATTTTTATAATAATAACTTTTTATTTTTCAAAACACATAGTTTTCAATGCTCACTGTTGCAAAATCTTGTGTTCTAAATTTTTCTCCCTACCTCCTTCTCTCCCCTTTTCCCTAGACAGCAAATAATCCAATATGGGTCAAACATTTGTAGTTCTTCTAAATATATTTCCACATTTATCATGTTGCACAAGAAAAAAATCAGTTTATCAATGTTTCTTGATTGACTGGCTGATTATTTTTCCCACATCATCTGCTCAAAACTGAGCCCATCAGAGATGTCCAGGGAATTTATTTGTGTAAATGAATGAATGAATTCTGTGAAAAACTTACCCTTCTTGACTCAGCCCCATAACCTAGCACAAGGCCATTATTTTTTCCAGCAGTTGCTGCCTGCATTTTAATTGCTAGGTTATTTATTAATGTGTTAATCAATGCTATCTCTGCTGTGTAATTACCAGAACGGGGATGGATCCTTATGTAACTCTTTATGCAGCAGGGTTACAGGGAGTAGCCTCTTTGTTCTTGTGGAGAGGTCTGCATGATATTTCCCCAAATTCTTCTGTCTTGGCGTATAGCAGTAATTCATAGTTAGATGATGTCATATTGCATAGAGTACTGGGACAGGAGAGGAACCCCTACCTGTCTTTCTGAGTTCAAATCCAGTCTTAGTCACTTACTAGCTGAATAATCCTGAGCACATCAATTAATCCTATTTGCCTTGGTTTCCCCATCAACCAATCCAGTTTCTCTGTCAAGAAAACTCCAGATGGCATTATGAAGACTCAGATATGACTGAAAATGAACAATGACAAAAACAGCATAGTAAAGGTTTATGAGGGTGCCAAAGCCCATTGTGGGTCATTTGATATTTTTTCTACTCTGAAGATTTGTCACGGAAAGGGACAGCAGTCATCCTTAATATCCAGCTGTCTAATGCTTTACCACACTAACTTTCTGTGATGAAGTGGTGGATAATTAAGTATCATTAATATTTGCTTTGGTGATACATTTCAGTACTTCAGTTTGCACACAAGTGTGACTGATGTGACACTAAAGACTTTCCCCCTTTTTTACTGAAGATAATTCATTCATGGTAGAAGTTGGGATGGAGGAGGGTATCTCAGAGTGGTGTTGAAAAATCAATTGAGAAACAAGCAAATTTGTTTTTTTAAGAAGCTTCATTTAACATTCTGTTTTTATTTTTAAATGAAAGAAAGAAGGCGTCTTACTCATCTGCTTTTAAAAAGAAGAACAGAGATCATAAAAGTCCATTCAACAAATAAAAGAAAAAATTAAAGTGCTTTCTTATGTTTTTGTGTAACTGTCAATTAAAACAAAGAGATGGGATAATCATGGGAGAAAGGAAAATGAAGTGACAATTGGGGGAGAAATAAAAAGGGGAAAGACTAGAAAAAGACAGTGAGATACACACATATACACACACTACATAGACACACAAAGAGAAAGACATGGAGTCATTCTACTGCCTATATCTGTGGCTTTTACTTTGCATTTTCTTTGTATCTTTTTTGTATTTATTTTTGTGTATTGATTCCCTCAGCAGAATGTAAACTTCTTGATGGAAGGGACTATTTCATTTTTAGCTTTGTGAACTCAATACCTACTAAATGTTTGGTATAGAAAAAGTCTTAATAATTCAATCAATGCACAGCATCTACAGAATGATACACATTGTGGTGTTTGAGGATTTTACTACCCAAAGCTATAAAAACCATGATGTACTTTTGAATTATAGGCAATAGTTATTATAATGGTAAAAATAGTTTTATTAAAGTTTCCTCACAACAACCTGTGAGGTAAGAACTGCAGGTATCATTAGGAATAATAGTAATTGGAATTTATATGGAACTTGGAGTAAGGAAGATCTGAATTCAAATCCAATTTCAGATACTTACTATCACTTAATCATTTAAATATTTTTGCCTCAGTCGCCTAATCTGTAAAAAGGGGGTAATAATACCAATCCTCACCTCCCAGGGTTGTTGTGAAGATCAAAAGAGTTGATATTTGTAAAGCTCTTAGCATGGTTCTTGGCACATAATGGGTACTTGTACTTGTTTTTTCCCTCCTACCCCTTACCCTACTTCCACTTTTCCTTCTGGCTAGTATGAATTAGTTTGTCAGATGAATACAAAATGCCAAACTAAGTATTTGGAAAATAGCCTTTTGCAGAAAGGCCCCAGAATCTGGGGGAGGAGGGTAAGAAAAAGCTTTCTATGAAACTGGCATTTGATATGAGTCATCTAGCAAGTCAGGAATTCTAAAAGTCAGAGGTCAAAAGGAAAATATTGCTTCCCCAAGTAAGAGGAGGATGTGAAGTATTCAAGTTTCACCAATAAATTCTTGTTTAAGTGAAATAGATGATCTCTCTAAAGAAAATTGAAAGCAAGTTGTGCTATGGATATTTTTCTCCTTTTTGGTAGAGAGATTATAGATGGTAAAGAGAATTGGGATATTGCATATATATTACAATATAATTTTCCATTGATTTAATTAACCATTTTTCTATAACTAGAAATGTAAATGTAGCCATGGTACAATGGCAAATGAATATTGAGAAATAATTATGGCATAAAAATCATAAATAAACAAAAGTCATTGGGGATAAGCCATTTTGTGTCATTATAAATTTGCTATGGATTATTGGATATTGACTATATATAGAGAGAGACAGTAAAGAAGGGGTTGTAGGAAGCTACATCCAACCTACTTGAGATCCAAGTGATAGGCTGCCTTTGTTTCCTATTCAGAGAACATCCCTGCTGATAGAGAGACCATATCTGAATGTAAAGCAAGCTTTAGACAGCTTGACTCATAGCATCAGGTGGGATGTTGACTTGGCAGTGACACCTGGCTCTGAAGTGAAAGTCAGCTGGCACTGGGAAGCAATAGACCAAAGACCTGGGGGCCAACAGCTCCCATCACTCTTTGGGATGCCACATGATGGATCTGCTATGATCTCAAACACAACAAGGGGCACTCAGTCATTTCAGGAGGCAATGAAAGCTCCAGCCTTATAGTGAGTGCCAGTTCCTAAAATAAACAAAAAAATCTCCAAATACTTTTAAGTTGAAGCATAATATTTAGTGTGATAATGACATTCCAAATGGCAGCCCAATTAGACAGAAATCTAGCTACTACTCAGAGTTCATTCTTATTCTTATAAATGTGGGCTGCTATGGGCAGGAGAGCTTCCGAATAAACAGGGCTGGTGCTTTGGAGTCAGGTTAGAGAATCAGGATCACAATATGTTTGAAATGGAAGAGAACCAAGTGGTTATGTCATTCAAATTGTTCTTAAAAAAGCAAACAAACAAGCGAACAGACACAAAACCATCTCTTCTAAAACATAATTGATGTTGTTATCCATTTTTTGCTTGAAGACGTCTAATGAAAGGGAATTCAATATTTCTTGAGGCAGCACTTTCATTTTGGGATAGTTCTTATTACTAGGAAATTTTCCTGAAAGTTTTTTTTCTTTTGAACCTAAGTAGAGAGAGGAGCCATTGTGGCAGTGAGATGACAGTGCATAGAAAACTGGACTTGTGCTCAGAAAAACCTGATTTCAAATCTAGTCTCAAACACTATTCGTTGAGTGATCCTGTGGAATGTTCTTCTCTAAATTATAATGTTCTCTGGGAGTAGGTTTCTTGGAGAACTTCTGGGAGCAGCCTTTGTTTCAGTTCAGAGTGATCACCCCAAATGCAGCCAGGAGTTAAAGTCCAAATCCTTTATTTTCTCTTTCAAGTCTTGTCTACTTCCTTGGGCCTGGTTAGCTTTCTTAGAGCTCTATCTCTCTCCTTGGTTCCGAGAGCTCTTGCTGCTAGTCCTTTGCCTCTGCCAGCTTCTGCCTCTAGCTCCCTCCAAATGTCTCTAACCAACAGAGGTGGAAAATGGAATTAATCTATCTCCTCCTCTGAGAATGGGCTTGTCTTTTCTGATTTCTGAATGTCCTGGATGGAATCCTCTTTGAGGCTCCTAGCTTATATGTGCTCTCTTAAAGGTGTGAATCTTGTGGAACTCTAATAAGTACAAAGTACATTAATGAACTAGAGAACTATTAAGTGCCCTACTAAATTAGATAACTGACTTAGCACCTTGTAAGAATCCTAATAATCCTGGACAAGTCACTTAATCCCTTTTGTATCAATTTCCTCATCTGTATAATGATAACAAGAGCACCTACCTTTCAAGGTTTTAAGGATTAAATGAGATAACTCACCAATGAGAGGAGTTAATAGAAATGGAGGAATTTTCAGGTGACAAAGTCACAAACAATTAGGGAACTTTCAAGGTAAGAAGGCACTTGGAATGATGAAGGCAGCTGAGGAAAACTGAAAGCTGGCTGGCCCTAGGTTCTTTCTCAATATGGAGGTTCTGGCTAGAACTTTCCAATGGGAGAAAAGGGCAGCAGGGGCAGAAGTCCCATGAGTAGCTTACATCCATGATTCCATAATTCTCTGCATTAGTCTGCCAGATGAATATAAAAGTCTAAGATAAGCAGAGTTTTTAATTAATCAAAAACTATATAGTAAGCATTTGCTGTGTTCTAGTCACAGATCTACCTGCTGCTTCCTAGAACGGTGTGTCTGGGACCAGATATACCTTTGTGCTTCGGTTTGCTTTTTGGCTACAGTTCAGCAGCTTTGGGTGAGAGACTATGATCCCTCCCCCACTTCATCTTGATGTTGGAAGTCAAGAGATATGAGATGTATGAGATTTGGATTCTTCACTCCCTTTCCTTTTTCAGATGCCCATTTTCCAGAGAATGGCCTTTCTAGCTTCCTGTTCGCCCTTCATTGGCTGCCAGGGCAGCTCTAATAAACTTTGCCCAGAGGATCAGGGCATGTTTCCAGATGCTTGACATTTACCAAGTGGAGCATCCCTAATACCAAACCAAAACAGCCAGCAATTAGATTTCAAATTACCTTTTGCCTCTTCAATTTCTGTTCTGTAGAGCCAACTGTGCTTTAAAGGAGGAGGATATGTTTTAAATGGCCTTAAGCTGGTGTGTTTTCATTCTTTGTGTGGAGCCTCAGTAGACAATGCAACAGGTGGTAATTAGAATTTTACAATCAATGGTTCAATCAGTAAACACAAACTGTGTATCAGGTACAGTACTGAGCATTAGGGGGACAAGGAAAGATAAGAAGAGTTTTTGTCTTCGAAGATTTTACCTTATTAATAGGGAAGAAAACATGTAACACTCTCTCTCTCTCTCTCTCTCTCTCTCTCTCTCTCTCTCTCTCTCTCTCTCTCTCTCGTGCTTTGGAGTCAGGTTAGAGAATCAGAATCACAGTATGTTAGAAATGGAAGAGAACTCAGTAGTTAAGGTGTCCAAATCATCATTGAAAAACAAATAAACAAACAAACACAAACCATTTCCCCTCTAAATTATTATCCAGTCTTTGCTTGAAGACTTCTAATAAAAGGGAATTCACAGCCTTTTAAGACAGCACCTTTTACTTTGGAATAGTTCTTATTACTAGGAAGTTCTCTCTCCTCTCTCTTCTCTCTCTCTCTCTCTCTCTCTCTCTCTCTCTCTCTCTCTCTCTCTCTCTCTCTCTCTGTCTCTCTTCTCTCTCTTTTTCTCTCTCTTCACACATCCACATCCACACAAAATATGTACAGAGCAGAAAATAGACATTTTATAAGGGAAAAGCACTGGAAGCTGGGAGGATTGGGAAGGACCTGCTGAAGAAGGTAAAATTTGAGGTGAGACTTAAAGGAAGCCAGAGAAACTGAGGCCAGGGTGATGAGAAATAAAATTCCAGGCATAGAGGATAATTAGATCAAAGGCATGGAAGTAAAAGATTGTCATGTATGTGTGAAGAACATAGAGTAATTATAGATGGATAGTAGCATATATGAAAGAGAGTAAAATATAAGAGAATTGTAAAGGTAGGAAAGGATCAGGTCATAAAGAGCTTGAAATACAAAAATGAGCAAGTTTATATTTGGTCCTGGAGGCTAATAGGGATCCACTGGAGTTCATTGGGGGGGGGATTTTGATCTCACATGATTGGACCTATACTTTAGAAAGTGTACCATTATTCCTTTTTAATTCAATAAACATATCTTAAGTGCTTCATCTTTAGTGTACTAAAGATTTATAAAATCAAGAATTTAGAGGTAAAAGGTACTTTATATGTCATCTAATATTTAAAGATAAGGAAACAGATCTCAAAAAGGGAAATGACTCGTTCGGAATAAAAACTGACAAAGCCAGGATTTAAATTGAACTTCTCTAATTCCAAGTCCAGAGCTCTTTGCATTATAATCCTTTCTAGTGTAGGAGAGAAGGATAGCATGTAGATAGATGAATATATATATATATATATATATATATATATACACATATATGTACACATATATGTACATTATATATCTATAAAATACACACACATAGAAATGTATATATATGTATATATAAACATATATAAAATGTGTGTTTATAAGACACCCTACTGTAATAATGAACTATTTTTAAAGATAGGGCAACATAATGGTTCTTTTAAAGTCCACATGATTACCTTCTTTGAGGCTTTAGGAAATATATTTTAAATTATATATGTACATATATCTATATCTATCTATCTATCTATCTATCCATATTTTGGTAAGGCAATTGGGGTTAAGTGATTTGCCCAGGGTCACACAGCTAGTACATGTTAAGTGTCTGAGGTCACATTTGAACTCAGGTCCTTCTGACTTCAGGGCAGATGCTCTAATCATTGTACCACTTAGCTGCCCCTAATGAGGTATATTCTTAATGAGATTTTGAATTTAACCACAATTTCTCTGAGTTCCCATTTAATCCTAGTTAGCCACTGGTGTCTTTGAAGTTGAGGCAGATTGCATCAGTGTTGTACTGTACGACAGTGTTGGACCAAAATACACTGGGATAGGAAATTTGGGAAGGAGATGTTTTCTGAAAACTTCCCCAATCCTTGATTGTGTGGGTACAGTGTGTATCAGCTTGAGTTTTCTCCTTTGAGATACTTACAAAGTTTTCCTCAATAGCTACTTTCTTTATAACAGCTCAGGCCTACATTCTGTTTTTGTATGCTGGTTGTAAGAAGACTGCTGGTTCTTGGCTCATTTCTGTATGTTTCTGCTCCTTCCTCTCTATTTTCAAAACCTCTAAATATCCATATGTTTCTGTTATATCTCCTTCCCCTTCTACAAATTCCTCGGGGCATGGCCAAGTGTCTCTTATGACTTTGATTAATTCAAGAAGGTGTACAGGTCCTATTCATACACATTTCTGGTCGATTCAATCAATTCAGAATTACCTAAAGCAATTCCTTTTAAATGAATGGGATGATCAGGGACACCTCATTCTTATACACAGAATAATACAAGTAATTTCAACAAGAAGAGTAACAAACAATGGAATGAAAAAAGTTTCATGTAAGATATGCCTCCAGATTCTTGCTTTGACAGAAGCTAAGGATTCCAAGAGCCAGACCAAAAAAAAAAAAAAAAAAAGGAACATTTCAGATAGGAGATGCTACCATAAACTCAGGTTACAGTTTTAAAGCAACTTTGGGGAACCAGTGATGCTTTTTAGTAAAAATAGAAATGGGCAGATATGGATCCAATTGCAAAAAAAAAATGCCTGCAAAGAGCAATTCCTGGAGCAAACATCTTTTCTTTAATTATACCACAAAACCCCAATGATGCAACCTTGATTATTGAGTACCTCTTTGTCTTATCAACTTCAGCTCTTTTGTTAATACATTGTGCCATTTCCTTTATCATTCTAGTCTAGTGTAATATTAGTCATTTTCTACTTTCTCTCAGGATTTTGAACCTATCATAGCTTAACAAGTGCATTTGTTCCATCAGCAACTATTGATTTCTTTTCACTCGGTGAGCACTCTCAATTAAAAAAAAAAGTCTCCAGAGAAATCAATGGGTCTATGGCATAACTTTCATTTCTGACTCCTACGCTTGAATTTAGGATTCTCTTCCCCAAGATAATGTAATTGACCTCTTCCCTGAGCCTTAAAGGAACAGTGATACTTATTCAAACTTACTTGGATGTGGCAATACTGAGGTCAGAATGGAAATTTATTTCATTCTCTGCTTTTTCCTCTACCTTATCTCCCTAAGTCTTGTTGATTTTGCTTCCACAAAATCTCTGGCATCTGTTCCCTTCTCTTCACTCACAAGGTCTTCAGCCTAGTTCAGGTTCTCATTACTTGTCAAATAAACTATTTCAATAGCCTCCTAACTGATCTTCCCATATTTCCCCTTTTTCTTGCACAGATGTCAGAATGATATTACTAAAACAGAATTCTGATCATATCATTCCATGTTCAAGAAACTTCAGTGGCTCCCAGTTGTTTATAAAATAACTTGGCAATGCTTATTTTCTATTTAAAACCTTTCATAATTCAGCAACAATCTGTCTTTCCAGACAGATTTTACATTATTGTGATATTGAGTGATACAAAAATGGTGGCTCTTTTCCTTTGCAGCTGACAGGAAGCAGGGCTATTTTCATCTGCTGCTGAGAGCCAGCCTGGGGGAAGGGTGCTTGCCCTTCTTCCTTAGCCATGATAAATATCAATACATGGCTGCCATCCTCAACTGAGAGCCTTTCCAAGGCTAATTTGACTGCCATTGGTCATTCCTTCTTTAGTAGCTGTACTCCATATAGATAATGCAGGTCCTATAGAGAGAACTGCACCTGTTCTTGGAACTCTGTAGGGACCAGATTTTCTTTCTGAGAAGGGAGATTTTGTTCCTCCCTCCTCCTTTTTATAGCTTTGGATTTGAAGAAGGTCTTTAAAATCACCAAGACCAGTGGTAAGTTGTATCTGACAGATAAGATGGCACTACATTCTTGATTATCATTAATTTCTATGTTGTAAACTATGTCAAATGTGCTTTTACAAAACTAATAGGAACTGGGGAAGGCATTCAAAAACAAGTGTTTAACTTCTCAGTTTATGTAGCTATTCAGAAATTGAAACCACATTTTGTCAAAAGCAGTCCAGTTTATTTTCTGAAGATGGTAAAGCTTCAACTTGGGCAGAGTGGGAGGGAGGGAAGAACATAAGAGTAAAGCTTCATCCTTACCACAAATAATCCTAGAAAACTTAGATACCTGTAGTGAATGAACCAATGAACAAGTCCTTAAATTTGAGAGGATTAATTTATTTTAATTATTGAATGAAGACAGAAGAAACCACACAGAAAAAAACATTTTAATTGGCTATAGTAATAAGAAGACACCTCTGGATTTATGCAATCCTCAATTGTTCAGTCCATCAATAAACTCATTCAAGTGGCAATCCAGTGTACAGGAGACTCCAAGGGAACTAAGACCAGCTCCCTGAAAAGGAATTATTCTTAATGGTGGGAGGGACAGAATAGTTTCAGTCTCTCTTGTATTCCTAGCTACCTTGTTTCCAACAGGAAATACATATATAATTATTGATCTTATATCCTCCTCATAATTAGGGAAGTAGTAATGTATTTTGCCCTATTATGATTGTTCCAGATCCTGGATATTCTACATAAGTATTCTAATATAACTAAGAGCTAAGGAAGTTGATGTTGCTTGGAATCCAGGTGTTGTGGACCTTCATACTTCCTTAGGATGCTTTTAAGAAAATGTTCTTTGAAGTATTTTTCTTGACTTTAAATGATTTATACAACTTCGAGTTTCTTGGATCTGCTCTGAAACGTACATCATATCCTTCATAAAGCAAACAACTGAGTTTGTGCCATTGAAATCATATCTCCAATGTATCAAATAGAGTCATCTCTCTTATAACTACCTTTTTTAGGATGTTTTTTCCTGCATTGCAATATAGATTCTCTGACATTGCTCTTATTTCGGGATCATAGTAGGCACAATTAGGATAAAAATTTTGTAAGTATTTAGCACTACCTTCTCAAATTCTGAGATTCTAGAGTGTAATTCATCTTTTAGAGAAAAAATTCTGTCCAGATGTATCCCACAACCCCATCCTCATTATCATTATCTCTTTCCACATGAGAATCTGGTTCTTCTCCACATTGATGTTTTGGGAATTTGTTCCATTGACTTTCAAGAAATGGATTCTTTCTTTTCTGAAAGCCTCTAAGCTTTCAGTATATGTTTAGTTAGATCTGACATATTCTTCTACAATCTACTTATGTTCTCCTGAGTGGTAGCTATTCCATTGATTCCTTTTACCATCATTGTCAAGCATAAGCAGAGATTGGATATATTCATCGTGCTAAGGTAATTCCTGTGAATTTGGAATCAATATACCAAGATCTTTCAAAGCACTCTTATTTTTTTGTCAGACCCTTCCCCCCTAAAATTTTCATATGCTCCTCTTCAGTATTTTGCAGTCAAAAGTCAAAATGATTTCCTTTATTCTCCTCTTATGCTATTCTCTGGATGAACTATACTCTTTTTGTTTCTCAGGTTGGGGTCTCTGATACTTTTAGTCTGAGTCTTTTTGGTGGCTCTATATACCATGGCATAAAATAAATTTACTGATGAATATGAGGATTGCTATTGTTTTCTTCCTCATCCATTTCAGTT
Source organism: Antechinus flavipes (assembly GCF_016432865.1). Classification (NCBI taxonomy): domain Eukaryota; kingdom Metazoa; phylum Chordata; class Mammalia; order Dasyuromorphia; family Dasyuridae; genus Antechinus; species Antechinus flavipes. The sequence continues at coordinate 601,651,960 of NC_067400.1, forward strand.
GAGGGATTCCCTGGCTTTCTCCATTCATCCAGCTCTTTTTCTTTCTTCAGTCTCCTATTGTCAATTTTTTTTATTTTGTCAAAACTCATGTCATTTAAACCCTTTGGGTGGGCAAAGTTTATTACTTTTGCAATAGCAGTCCAAATGATCCCTGTTCAGAGTACACTGCTGCTTTCACTGAAGGGAAGATCTGAGAGGAATATCCATCTAACCAGACTGGGATGCATTTCTATGACAGTCAAGGGTTGTTTACATCCTGGAGCTTTACCAAATTCTCTTGAAAGAGAATAGACTGTATTTTATTCTGTGTTTACCTAAAAAAGAACTTAATTCATAGTCAGTGGGACCAAATTCTAATTCTGAAGTTTACTCCCTGAATGACCTTTGGCAAAACATTTAACTTTTCAGCACCTCAGTTGCCTAATATGTAGAATGAAAGGGTCACACTAGATGGCCTCCAAGATTCTTCTACTTCTAACAATATTAGCCTTTGATGATCCTAGCTCTGGGAGAGGTCAGTCATATGACATGTAAGTTAATGTTGGAAATTCCAGGACATGGTTGGCAATCTTGATCACGAAGGGCTCTTTGAAATCAAGGGCTGACCTATTTGTTTAAAGGATTTTGTGTTTCAGTTCTCATGTTTTGTGCCTGGCCAAGCATTACTGAAGCCTAGAAATCTACAAAGGCTTCCACTGAGTGGAAAACAAGTGAGAACTCTCAAAACTTGGATAATTTATTTAATTTATTTCTACCATCCTTACTTAAACTTCTTACTAAATGTCTCTCAACATCATTAATTGATGAAAATAATTAGATGAAATAATTTTATGGGAGGGTGTTTGGTCAAGTGTGGAAAGTAGACATCTGGGTAGATGATTTTAAAAGGGAGTATTACTGTCAGGGAAGCAGTGTGGCATTAAATGGAGACTCAACCTCAGACCTAGAAGGAAACCTTTTGAGTTCTACTCTGAAACATCTTGACTATAAGATTCTAGCAAATTCCTTAATATCTCTATTCTTAGCAGCCTGATAAGACTATAAGTTGTAGTAAACATAGCAATATCCATTAATAGAGGGGTTTTCCCATCTGGGAACTTTTTCTTAAATGAAATTGTAAGTCTAATTCTCAAGCTATTGTTGTTGTTGGTAGTCAATTGTGTTGATCATGTTTGACTCTTCATGACCCTAATTGGGGTTTTCTTGATAAAGATACTGAAGTGATTTGCTATTTTTTCTCCAGCTCATTTTATAAATGAGGAAACTAAGGCAAACGGGGCTAAATGATTTGTGTAGAGTCACAGAGCTAGGAATTTTTGAGGCCAGATTTGAACTCACATGTTCCTGACTCTAGGTCTCTCACTTCATCCACTGTACCATGTGTGGCTATAATTTATTAAAGATGTTATTGTAAATGATATTGACTATATTATGTTGATTTAATTATTATGAATTAATTCTGTACCATAATGTCTAATGACTAGGAAATCCTTCCTGAGCCATTTATTGTCTTTGAGAACATAGACAAGTCATTTACCCTTTAAGGCACCTCAGTTCCCTCATCTGCAAAAGGAGGAATGTGATACTTGTTTGCTTATTCCTGTAGAATCTTGAGAACAATGCTTCACAATACTTAAGTATTAGAGAAATGTGAATTGTTTTTGCCATTGCTGTTTTTCCTGATGCCATTGTGTTTTAGTGCGGCCTCCTGCCTTAGAATTAGAAAGTGACCATTGAATGTTTTTCAGTCATGTTTAATTCTTCATGACCCCATTTGGAGGTTTTTTTTTTTTTTTTTTGCAGAGATACTGGAGCAGTTTGCCATTTCCTTCTGCTGATTTTCCTTCTGCTGATCTTTTTACAGGTCAGAAAATTGAGGCACATAGAATGATGAAACTTGCCCAGGGTCAGTCACACAACTAATACATGTCTGAGGCCAGATTTGAATTTAGGAAGATGAATCTTCCTGACTTCATCTAGTGCTCTATCCACTATGGCGCCACCTAGTTGCCTTTGCCAAATAGTAAATAATAAATACCTTTTAACTTATTACTTTTCTGTACCTTCCTGCCTCTCTCCCCCTGCTCCCATCAAAATTGTGTTATTTAATGACAGCAATGGTGTCTTATACTTTTTATATTCTTCACCTCTCTTAGCACAGGGTAGAACTTAGAAGGCATCTAGATTCATAACTCTTTAGTGCCTTTATTCATGTGATTCTTATCTTCATGAACACTTTTACTGGTATTAATCCTCTACTACCCCAAAAACTCCTTGATCAAGAACTGTTTTTTTTTTTAATTATAGAAGATTCTTAGCAAGGGGTTTCTATTTTTACAGATGATGAATTAGTCTGTTTTAAATACAATATTCTTTGAAGCTATGAACTAAACTCTTTTATAATCCAATCCAATTCAATACAAAGCACCTTAAAATTGTCTCCTAAATTTTAGGTATCATGTTAGGCACAAAGGATGCAAAGATAAATCCTATTTTCAGAGCTTACAAACTAATGAAGGAATTAAAATATACACATTTAAGTAAATAGGAAATATATATGATATAAAATCAACTAATGTAGGGGTGTGGTAGTGGGGATGGTAGAGAGCACCATTATCTGTACCTAGAAGAGTTCTCTGTCTATAGCAGGCACCTAATAAATGTTGTATTTGTGTTGCACTCTTCTTATGGATTGAACCCCTGTATCCAACAAAATAGAAATCAATTGTTTAATCAAACCCTGGAGAATATGGTATTTGTGACATCTCTTCACCCCGCAAAACTCAGACCAGGATGAGTCATGCTTCCAATTTCTCACTTAGAGCCTTCAGAAGAAACCCCAGATTATTGGTTCTCCCAAATGTCCTGATTTTAGGCGATCCATTTTGACCTTCAACCAGAAGGCAAGTGGGGATATGTGATACACACAGACAGTTGAATGAGCTGCCAGTGATAAAAGTAACTGGGAAAATGCCCATTCAATTCCCATCTTTCCCCCAGGCTGGAGTTTGCCACTAGATTAATGGTGTGTGGGCAGAGTGAGAAATGTTCATCATTCATGGAGTTCAGCAAGTTCCTGCCTCTGTCAGTGACAAATATCCTCTTTCTGAGAGTCAGCAGGACCCATCGCCACCCTTTTGGGGGATTTGGGAAAGTTCTATTTCATCCATCCCAAGATAGTCACCTCTTTTCCATATGAACCACCATAAAATCCCACTAATGCATCTTCCAACTCCCCATAATGGCAGTTTTGGCATGTAGAGTTGTGAGGAGCAATGATCAAATAAACTGACTTAATTTAATAAGGTGACATCATCTTAAGCTGGCATAGTATCTCATCCCTTCTTGATCATCTAGTCTAATTCCCCACATTGAGATGAGTGAAAAGCCTCACAGATAGTTAGTGGGTAATTAATATTTAATTTATTAATAGATTAACGGATGATCAATAAATTGATAGTGGTTTCTCTCAGCAATCAAAGATACCTCATAGAGAAACTGAATGCCTTAATATAATTTTTAAAAGGGGGGTTCCCTCCCAAAAGATGAAAATCAACCCTGATTAGTAAACAGTTAATGAGAAGATGAGCTAAAAGTATTCAACTCCTCCTGCTGAGAATGTACCTTGATCATGAGACTCAGCTGCCTCCAGCATTGTGGACAAAGGAATCCATCTCTACCCAGAGCACTCTGGTTGCTTTTCTCTTTCATGAACTGAGTTACCCTAAACTCCAATGGAGGTGTACAAGGGTATGGGCTTAAAGTTTTGGAGCTGGAATTCACTCAGATTATATTCTGTTTATACTCCTACAGAAATAAGCTCTTCTAGTTGGGTTGGGTCTTGTGCAAGTTCAAGGTATGTGCTGGGAGAATTTGGGTACTTCATCTATCAGCAATGACTTTCAGTGACTGTTTGGCCTACCAGGGCTGGTCTTGGAATGAAGCAATAGTAAAAGTATTAATCCTAATTAATAATTGGTTAATAATATAACAAAAATGAATGATCTCTCTCATCATCTTACAGATGGGGAAGTCCAGAGAGGGGGAGTCATTTTGATGGAGTTGCACAGGAAATAAGTGGCAAAGCTTTGAGTTTAAATCAAAGGTTGTACACTCTAACTACAGTAGCTAGAGGACAAAAAGAATAGACTAAGTAAATAGTTTTTTATTCTTTAGTTCTTTAGTTCCGGGCCTGGAGTAGGGAAGATCTGAGTTAAAATTCGACATTGGACTTTTTCTAGTTATGTGATTTGGGGCAAGTCACTTAACCTTCATGCCTCAATTTTCTTATCTGTAAAATGGAAATATTAATATCTCACAGGGTTAGTTTATAAATCAAATGAGATAACTTTATAACACATTTAACACAGAACCTGGCACGTAGTCAATGTCTTATTAATGTTCTTTCCTTTCCCCTTGTCTAGGGCTTCATCCTATATTTTTGCCAATCCTTTTGGATTGCTCAACTTTTTTATCCCCCAAACTCATGTAACTACAATTTAATAGCACACTTGATTCATTTAGATTTTGAGGCATTATAAAACATTTAGAGATTTATGCTCTTTTTGATGAATAGTTCCCTCCAATGGTGGATCAAAACTTTTTCATACTGCCCTATCCTGTGTGTTTCTTATCTACGTATTACTATACTATAAAGGAATAATGAAGAAGATTAGGGGCTAGTATTTATTTCTATAGAAGTTGGATGGCTATTGTTGAGTTCAAAAGGGGACCCCCAAGGGTTGGGATCACAGCCTGGTGTGAAGTGTTTCAAAAGAATTTGCAGGCTTAAACCCATCTCCAAGTCAAGGGAAAGATTATTGTAATTGTAACATCAATTGAAATAGGGTAAATTTCAAAAAGATGTTAGCAAAGAACCAGGAACTAGCAGACACATTTATAGAAAAAGACAGAAGTTTGGTTCTTCATGTTACTTCATGTTAATTTTATGGCCCAGAGGTAATGAAGAAAATGAAGAGTGATCTGGTATGTATCTTATCATTTGTCTCAGAAACCCTTTTATCACTGACCAACAGATTGTTATCTGGCAGTCAGGAAGTTTCTAGGATTATACTATAGTATTCCTAAAGCCAGGATACTCTAGGATCATTGACAGATTGTTAGAACAATATCACTCCTAAAGTCTGGGGAACTCAGTATTACTGTTGTATTTCTCCTAGAAGTTGAACCCCATCAGCTACCAATTTATTTGGTAGTTGATCCATCAGATATCATATACTCTCACCATATGAATGATCCTATTCATTTCTGATTATTTATCATACATAATGAGAAAAAAATTGAATGTGCTTTTAAATCAGTCTTTTATATCAATTAACAAGTTTTCACTACCTACTATTTGCCAGACACTTTATTTACTAAGTGCTGAAGAAGACATAAAGAGAAAAATGAAATATCTACAGGAACTTATGTTGCACTGGGGGAAACAGCATGTAAACATATGCATATGTATTAAATTTATATAAAATAAACACTAGGATCTATACTGTGTAAAACTAATTGGCCTGGAATTTCAGGGAATGGAGCCAAGAAAGTGAAATAAAGTCAGGAAGCTGCTTGGTTCTCCCAATTTCTCTTGAAATCCACATGAAACCAAGTCTCTGAACAGATTCTGATAGAATGAAACTACTCTCCAGCTCAAGACAGACTGGAAAAAACTTCAAGAAAGGTCAGTCTCACTGGGGTATAAAGGGTGTTCAGCCCAGTTCAGACAGACTCTGGGAAATTAGGTGAGAGGGTCTTAATTACAGCAAAGCATCAACTAAGACTCTCAGTCCTGGCTCAGTAGAGGAGCAAATCAGTGGGGCAGCTTCCAGATGTAGCTCAGAAGGCAAACTCATAGAAACCAGGCTGTTTCCTAAAAAGAGCAGGCAAAGCTAGCCCCTACAAACACAAGAGGCTCCTGTGCTGAAAGCCAAGGCTCAAAGCTGCACAGAAAGCTTAGGATAGTGACACCTTTACCTCAGCAGCAAAACATCTTAAAAATAAAAAAAAAGAGTAAAAAAAATGTTAAAAATACCAAAAGAAAGGGAAAGAAAATGAACAAGAAACAGGAAAGAAACTTGACCACAGAAAGCTACTGCAGTGACAGGGCAGACCAAAACACGAACTCAGATAAGGACAGAATATTTACATTGGAAATCTCAGAGTGATATAAATTGATCTTTTTTGAAATGCCCATAAGAGACTTCAAAAGGCAAATAAGAGAGGTAGAGGAAAAAATGAGAAAAGAAATGAGAGATACGTGTCAAAGAATCAACAGTTTGGAAAAGAAAGGAAAAAAAAAGTGTGTGAAGAAAACAACTCCTTAAACAGTAGACTAAACCAAATGGAAAAAAAGAGATAAAAAGATAACTGAAGAAAATCACATATTAAAAACTAGAACAGGGCAAATGAAAGGTAATGACTTTGTGAGACAACAAGAATCAGCCAAACAAACTAAAAAGAACAAAAAAAAATGGAAAAAAAATGTGAAATACTTCATTGGCAAAACAGCCAACCAGGAAAATAGATCCAGAAGATTCAGGTTAAAAATTATTGGTCTATCTGAAAGCTATGGCCAAAAACGAGCCTGGATAATATTCTACAAGATATTATTAAGGGAAACTGTCCCAATATTCTAGAAACAGAGGTGGGGGTGGGGGGGACATACTCATTGAAAGAATCCATCAATCACCTGTGGCAAGAGATTCCCACAAAGAAAACCCCAAGGAACATTGTTGTGAAACTCCAAAACTATAATCTTAAGGAAAACATACTGCAAGTTGCCGGACAAAAACAATTCATATATCAAGGAGCAATAGTCAGGATTACCCAGGATTTATCAGCTTCTAAAGGATAGGAGGGCCAAATACCATATTCCAGAAGGCAAAGGACATAGGGTTACAACCAAGAATTAACTACCCAGGGAGACTCAGCATCATCTTTAAGGGAAGGAGATGAAGCTTCAATGAAGTAAGAGACTTTTAATCATTTCTGTTGATAAAACCAGAACTAAGCATAAAATTTAATCTATAAACATGGCAGTCAAAAGAACCATAAAAAGGTAAACAAGGGGAAATATATATATTTAAAAGTAAAACTGTTTACATCCCTAGATGGGAAAACAATATATATAAAACTCTTGAGAACTGTATCTGTCACTGGGGTCATTAGAAGGGGGCATCAAATGGACTGAGGGTATGGTTGTGAATGGACTCTGGTGTGATGATAACAAAGAAAAAGACATTAAGGGGTGGGAAAAGGTTTCTACTAGAAAGAGGAAAGGGGAGATCTAATGGGACAATTAGTTCACATCAAGAGGGGCAGAAGACCTATTAGAATTGAGGGAAAGAAAGGAGGGGGATGAACATTGTTTGAAGCTTGATTTCATTAATTTTGGCTTAATGAGGCAATAATTTAATTATTCATTTGGATACAGAAATTTATCTAAACCTATAAAGAAGTAGGCGGGGGAAGAGGAAAAGAAAAGGGAGGGACAAGATAGAAGGTAGGGCATAAATACTAGGGACAAAGGTAAGAGAAAGGGGGAAGGAGTGGTAATTCTGCCCAAATTGGCCTACTGGTTCAGTGCCACACCAAAACAACTGCCAAAATATTATTTTATAGAACCAGAAAAAATAATAACAAAATTCATCTGGAAGAACCAAAGGTCAAGAATATCTATGGAATTAATGAAAAAAAATACAAAGGATAGTGGCTTGGCAGTACCAAACTTAAAACTATATTATAAAGTAGCAGTCATCACAACCATTTGGTATTGGCTAAGAAATAGAGTGGTAGATCAGGGGAATAGATTAGATACACATAGCACAATAATCAAGGCCTATAGCAATCTAGTGTTTGATAACCCCCAAAACACCAACTTCTGGAATAAGAGCTCACTATTTGAGAAAAATTGCTGAGAAAACTGGAAAATAATGAGTCAGAAACTTGGCATAGACATACATCTCATACCACATAGCAAAATAAGATGAAATGGATACATGATTTGGTCATAAAAGATGATACCATAAAGAAATTAGGAGAATAAGGGATAATTTACCTATCAGCTCTCTCGATAAAGGAGGAATTTATGACCAAACAAGAATTATAAAATATTATGAAAGGCAAAATGGCTCAATTTTTTACACAAATAAAACCAACAGAAACAAGATTAAAAGGGAACTATAAATTTTTATAGCCATTATGTGATAAAGTTCTAATTTCTAAATATATATATATATATATATATATATATATATAAATATATATATAAAGAACTGAATCAAATTTATAAGAATACAAGTCATTCCCCAATTTTTAAATGGTCAAAGACATAAACAGACAATTTTCAGATGAACAAATTAAAGCCACTTATAGTTATGTGAAAACATGCTCCAAATCACTGTTGATTAGAGAAATCCAAATTAAAACAACTCTGAGGTATCACTTCATACCTCTTAGATTGGCTAGGATGACAGGAGAAGATGATGATAAATGTTAACTGGCACTTAAATGCATTGTCATGAAATGATCCAACCATTCTGGAGAGCAATCTGGAATCATGCCTAGAGGGCTATAATACTGTGCCTAGCCTTTGACCCAGTAGGGCCATTACTGGGTCTGTTTCCCAAGGAAATCATAAAAAAGGGAAAAGGACCCACATGTGGAGAAATATTTGTAGCAGCTCTTTTTGGGGTAAAAAGAACTGGAAAAAGAGTGGATGTCTGTCATTTGGAGAATGGCTGAACAAGTCGTGGTACATGAATGTAATGGGAGGATATTATTACTCTATAAAAATGATGAAGAAGCTGATTATATAAAGGCCTGGAAAGATTTAGATGAACTGATGTTAAGCAAAATAAGCAGAACCAGGAATACATTGTACACAATAACAGCAAGATTATGCAATGATCCACTATGAAAGGCTTATTTCTTCTTAGTGTCAGTGATCCAAAGCAATTCCAATAGATTTTGGACAGAAAATGTCATCTGCATCCAGAAAAAGAACTAAGGAGAATGCAAATGAACACATGCTATGTTCATTTCTTTTTTATTTTTTTTTAAATCTCTCCCATGATTTTTCCCTTTTGTTCTTATTTTTCTCTCCCAACATGATTCATAAAACATTGGGTACTAAAAACAAACAAACTTGCTGTAATAAAAAATAAAATAAAATAAGCACATGGATTTTTTTTTATTTTTTTGGTAAGAGAGAGGCCAGAAACCCAGAGGAACTATAGCAGGAAACTCATTCTCCTTCTTTTTCTGTTCTTCAACATTTTCTTGTCTTCTGGTTCTTCTTTATTGCCTTCAAACACCCCCAAGTCTTTCCTATCTTGAAAAAACAAAATAAACCTTGCTTGGATCTAGTATTCCCTTAAAGCCATAATCTGTTAGCTTACCTCCCCTTTTAGCCAAACTCTTTGCAGATTTAGTCTATAGAAGTTGCCACAAATATTCTCTTTTCAATCACTTGCCATCTGTTTTTCTACCTTGGCAAAATGAAACTATTCTTTTAGAAGTTTCAAGTAATCACTCATTAGCAGTGGATAGAGCATCTGGCCTGGAGTCAAGAAGACATGGGCTCAAATATGGCCTCAGATTTATGATCTGTATGACCTTGGAAAAGTCATTTAATCTGCTTTAGTTTCTTCCTAGGGCAGCTAGGTGATAAAATGGATAGAACTTGGGGCCTAGAATAAAGAAATCTGGCCTCAGGCATTCACTAGTTGTGTGACACTAAGCAAGAAGCTTGAATCTGTTTCCCTCTGTTTTCTATTCTGTAAAATGAGCTGAGAAAGAAATAGCAAATCCCTAGCTGTATAATGCTGGGCAAGTCAATTTACCCTGTTTGCTTCAGTTTCCTCATCTTTAAAATAATCTGGAGAAGGAAATAACAAACTACTCTAATATTTTAGCCAAGAAAACCATAAATAGGGTGACAAGGCCATGACTGAAAATAATGAATAACAACGATACCTTCCAAGGTTGGGTGAAGATCAAAAGTTATATTATCACTAGATGAGGTACTTAATACATATTAAGCCTTATATAAATGCTTGTATCCTTTACCTTCCCCTCCAAATCCTTCTGGCAACGTGACTTTGGAATAGTCTCTTGATTTCTCAGTGTTCCAGACAGCTGTCTATGATCATAAATTACAGAAAGGTTGCTGATCTGCAGAGGAAGTTTCCACATCAGCAATTCCCTTTGCTAATGGAATCACAGATGAAAATGAGAAAAATCATTTTAAAAAAATCAGGATTAAAGAACTAAGTAATGGAGCAACCATGGTAAGTAGAAATAACACAGTTATGAGAGTGAAGACTTTGGGGTTCTAACTGCAATTAAAAAACTAATTATTTGATCCAACCACTTTAGAGAACATTCTGGAACTGTGCCCAAAGGGCTATAAAACTGTGCCTATCCTTTGACCCAGCAGGGCCATTACTGGGTCTATAACCTAAGGAAATCATAAAGGAGGGAAAAAAATCCACATGTGCAAAAATGTTTGTAACAGATCTTTTTGTGGTGATAAAGAATTGGAAAAGGAGTGGATGCCCATCAATTGGGGAATGGCTGAATAAATTATGGTATAGGAAAGTAATGGAATTACTATTGGTCTATTAAAAATGATGAATAAGCTGATTTTAGAAAGGCCTGGAAAGAGTTACATGAACTGATGCTGAGAGAAACGAGCAGAACCAGGAATACATTGTACACAATAATAACAAGACTGTGGGATGATCAGCTATGAAAGTTCTTCTCAGGGGTTCAGTGATCTAAAGCAATCCCAATAATTTTGGATAGAAAATACCATCTGCATCCAGAAAAAAGACCTACGGAAACTGAATGTAAATCAACACATGCTATGTTCATTTTTTCCTTTTTCTTCATTTTTTTTCTTTTGTGGTTTTTCCTTTTTATTCTGATTTTTCTCTCCCAACATGATTCATAAAGAAATGTGTATTAAAATTAATATACCCATGTAACCAGAAAAAATAAAACAATCGATAAAAAAGAAACTAATTATTTGGGTGACTTCTCTCTGGGTCTCATTTTCCTCTTTTGTAAGATATGATAGGAAACAGTGTGGGATTTATTATTCAGTTGTTTCTGATTGAGATCAACAAGCTTAATTTAAGTGACTTGCTCAGAGTCATCCTGCCATTAAAGATCTGAGACCAGATTTGAACTCAGGAAGATGATTCTGCTTGATTTCAGTCTTAGTGCTCTATCTCTCCATTTAGCTGCTGTACTTTGGATTAGATGACATCTCATTGCTACTTCTCACATGACCCTTCATCTCCCACTTCCTTGTCTTTGTACTGTCTGTTCCCTATACTTAGAATTCTTGTTCTCTTCACTTTTACAACTTAGGTTCCTTTACTTTCTTCAAGACTCACTCAAATACACGCTTCTGAATGAAGCTTTTCTCCATTATTCCAGATGCTAGAGACTTTCTTTCTCAATAGAAATTGTGTCTACTCATCTGCATATAAGGAATTCAGGGGCCACTGAGTTTTAAAATGTAATATTATTTATGGTTTATTAGATTTGTTTTATATTGTTGTATATTTTCCAATTACATTTTCATTTACTTTGAGCTACACTCAGAAGTATTACAGATTCATATGACTTGTGGGCTATGTGTTTGATGTTTCTATTATAACATTACTTTGTATCTAATTTCATTATATTTTGTATGTATGTATGTATCTAATGTAAGCATTATATCTTGTATGTATCTAAATACTTATGGATCATCTCCTTTATTAGAACTGGAGCTCCTTAAATGCAAGGACTATTTTTGTGTTTTTTATTTGGCACAAGGGTGGGATTAAAATCACTATACTTCATGATAGATGAACATGTTGGGGAATGGCACAGATATTCTGGGGAGCGATCCCTTTCCGAAAGCAACTGAATACAGCAACTGATAATTTTCAGGAGAAACACATACAGGTGGAGGTTAGAGCCTAATGGCATTAGAGAATAACCTTAAGGATTCCCCAGCGGATGAAATATAGCCTTTCTTTTGTTCCCAAGAGAGTAGAATTGGGACGTACTTCCTCAGATCTTATCTGGGCTACATTTGAATACCCAGTGCATGACTAAGAACCCAGAAATATTAGTGACTGATTGATGGATGGATATCTAGCTTGCTTTCAGCATCAAGATTCTTAAAAAATTTTATGTGCTGCATATCTATATCACATAAAAATAACCATCAAATTCATGAATTGTCTTTATATTTAAATTTAATTCTACAAGCTAAAAAGTCAGTTTATTAAAGTCCTGGATATAGACTTGATCACAGATTAAGACTAATTTATTACTTGAGTTTCTGGGCATTTTAAATAGGATTTTTAAATAGGAGGAGGTGGGGAAGTACACGGTTTTCCTTCATTAATAGTTGCTAATGGTCTAGAATGGAGTCAAAACCTGTTGAGCAGAAGAAAAAAAATAGATTGTCTGTTTGAAGGGTAAATGGAGAATGCTTCAGGGACCTACTAGTTATTCTCATTGCTTTGAGAACGAGATAGATCACTTAATATTACCCTCATAACTCATGCCTTAACTATGGGAAAGTCTATGATCATTCACAATATCAAAGGACATATTGTTCAACCTACATCTGAACAAGATTCTCTAGGGCAACTAGGTGGCACAGTGAATAAAGACTGGACTGGAGTGAGGAGAACCTGAATTCAACTCTGGCCTTTGACACCAAGCTGTGTGATCCTAGGCAAGTCATAAGCCTAGTTGCCTCAGTTTCCCCAACCATCAAATAATCTGAAGGAGGAAATCACAAACTATTCCAGTATCTTTGCTAAGTAAGCCTCAAATTAGGCTGTGGAGAATGGAGCATTACTGAAATTATTAAACAACAATAAACTTAATAGGTCACCAATCAGCTATGCTTGAGGATCTTCAGTGAGGGGGGAATTCATTTTATCATGAAATAGCCTAGCCTACTTTTAGGTAACTGAATTTTTGAGGAAATCTTATATCAAACTTAAACCTAACTATTTGTAAATTTTATCACTGGTCCTACTTTTGTCCTCTGAGAGGACAATACTCCTTTTTTCTGTTTTACAGGCTAGTTTGGGAGAGAACGTGGCAATCCTTAAAATATTATGTAAATATTAGCCATTATCATTATTTTGATTTTTGACATTACTTATCCCAAAGCTGGAATAAGAATTTATTTCAGTTTGAAAGCTACATTTGGACCAAAAAAGACAGAGTTGAATCGTTTCAAACTATCTTTGTGACCCTGTCCTTTCTGAATCTATCTCTTTATCTATGAAGTCAACTCTGATGATCAGAAAGATGCTAATGAAAAGGCTATAAGTGACAATAAAATATGATGATGACTATGATGGGGATGGTGATGATGATAAAGAAAAAGATGGCAAAGTGATGATGATGAGGAGTAAGATAAGGATGATAATAATAGTGATGTATAAAGCCTCAAACATAAATTACTTAGAAAAGAACACCTTATTTAATAAGAACTTCTGGGAAAAGTGCAACCTGGCAGAAATTAGGCTTAGACAGACTAACTGCATTATATTCCACAATAAAATTGTTAAAATGGATATGCGATATGAATACTAAAGTCAGTAAATAAGTATTTACTTTTCTACAATGTGCCAAGCACTGCGCTGTGTTCTGGGGATATAAAGAAAGGCAAAAGACAGTTTCTGCTCTTGAAAAGCTTGAAATCTAATGAATTAAAGATCAAATCATAAAAAAAAAAAACAGAAGAGTGTTCATTGTAGGCTTTTCACAGTTATAGGTAGGGAATGAATTCTTAGCCAAAAAAAAAGGAGAGGCAAATGTAAAAAAATAAAATGTGTGATTTAAATTATATGGAATTGAAAGGCTTTTGCAAAAAAACATGCATCTAGGGTAAGAAGAAAGTGGTAAAATGAGAAAAATATAAATTTCTTGTTTAAGAATTTTGTATTCATGACATGCAGACAACAGGAAAATATGTCTCAAAGCAATTCTCTAATAGGCAAGTCATCAAAGATAGAAACAAGTAGAGCTCAAAAAGAAAAGAACACACACTTTTTTTATACTTTAAACAATTTTTTCCTCAGTAATATTATTTATTTCCAAATACATGTAAAAATAGTTTTCAAGATTCATTTTTGCAAGATCATGTTCCAAAGATTTTTCCTTCCCCTGATGAGATTTAGATTTGGGGAACCAAAATGAAATTGGGGTTTCTGGGGGTCAGGGAGTTAAATGAAGTCTAGTGACAGGTTTGGGGTTCAGGGTAGGTTTGGCTCCCCTGCACCCCCTTGGAATTTGGTGCAAGGGTAGGGAGTTTTGAGGAACCCCCTTCTGGTGGCACAGAAGTTCCCTGTAAGGGAATTTATAGGCCTGAAAATCTAGATTGATAAAAGAGGTTTATTATGGGGATTGGAAGAATAAAGTCTGGTTAGGGAAATAAGTGAGGATAAAGAGAGGATGGCACTGGAAAAGAATATTATTCCAGTGGGTAGATCTATGGAAAATGGAGTTTTACACTGAGAATGCAGTTCTTAATGGACAGAAAGACCTGATAGTAAAGGGCACTGCCAAGGTCCATCTGCAAAGACTAAGGCCTAAAGACTAAGGTTGATGGAAGCTCATTATATTGCTTGTCTTGGTGGGGGTTGGGAAACCCAAGCAGATCATCAGAACGGGGGCTGGGACAGTCCAAGTTGGCTCAGATCCTATGGGGGCTGGGACAAGCCTGGATCTCCTATTGGAATTCAAAGGGATGCTCTTGATCAGGATTTGTAAATCAAAGGCCCTGGCATCCTGGGTTGATCATGCATCAGCCAAGATGGTTGGGAATCAGAAAGCAATCACAGATCAATCTGAAAGGAATCAAAAATGCAGTTTCTTAAAGGGATCACAACCTGCTTCACCCCTATCTCCCCAGTCCCCAAGACAACAAGCAATGAAAAATCACAATCTAATAAAAATTATATGAAAGAATTCTCCAAATCACTAATCATAAGAGAAATGTAAATCAAAATCACTCCAGGATTTCATCTCAGATCGAACAAATGAACAAAAATGACAAAAGAGTTGAATATTTGGTATTGTAGGGTTCTGAAAAGAATGGCACACCAATGTATTGGTGCACCTGCAGCTCATTATTCCATTCTGGAAAGCAATTTAGAATTATGCAAATAATATGGCTAAAATGGTCATACCTTTTGACCCAGAAATTCCAAGGGTAGGTATGTACCTCAAGGAGGTCATGAACAAAAAGTAAGTCTTCATATACATCAAAATATTTATAGCAACTTTTTGGTGTGTACATGTATGTGTACATGCATGTTCATACATGTGCACATGTACATGCACATTTGCAAAAAATGGTGAAAAATTGGAAGCGAAGTAAATACCTATCAACTGTAAAATTGTCAAGTAAATTGTAACACATAAAGCTAATGGAATACTACTATGCTTTAAGAAAAGGTGAACATGATAAACACAGAAAAGTATGGAAAACTTCATATGAACTGGTGAAAATTGAAGCAAAGTAAAAACAACAACATGCATACTGATAAAATTGTAAATGAAAAGAATAATCACAATGAAAAATGAGTATGGGAAAATTATGAAGAACAAGCCTGGCCTTTTGCAGCAGCAAAGACCTGATGAATTTGGAACATTATATAATGTCAGATTTTTCCTATATATTTATTTGTTTTGATGATTTTTTTTTTTTTGTTTTGTTTTCCTTTTTGGAAGAGATTCTTTGTTTTTATGTGATGAATTTTTGGTAAGGAACAGAAAAAAGAGGTATGGGGAAATTGAGGTGACATAAAACAAGATATCAATAAAAGTAATATTCAAAAGTAACAGAAAAAAGGGATTGTTGTCAGAGTGCTTTTATTCATCCTTCTTTCCCTCCTTCTTTTCTTCCTTCCTTCCTTCTTTCCTTCCTTTCTTCCTTCTTTCTTTCCTTCCTTCCCTCCCTCCCTCTCTCCTTTCTTCTCTTCCTCTTTCCTTCTTTCTCTCCCCCCTTTCCCTCCTTCCCTTCTTCCTTCCTTGTTCTTGGAATGTTCTCTGACTTCTGTTCTGAGTACTAACCTCCATGGCTTTCTCCAAGTCCTATCTTCTACAGGAAACTTTCCCCAACTTCTCTTAATTGTAGCACTTTCTTCCTGTCAATTATTTCCCATTTATCCTGCATAAAGATTGTTATTTTCTCCCGTTAGACTGTCAACTCTTTGATTAGGGATTATCTTTACCCGTTTTTTGTATCCTCTTTTTGTATGTTCAAAACAATACCTGGAACAAAGTTGTGATTGCCATGTCCTGTCAGACTCTTCCTGATCTCATTTGGAGTTTTCTTGGCAAAGATACTGTAATTATTTGGCATTTCCTTCTTCAGCTCATTTTACAGACAATGAAACTGAGGCAAATAGTATTAAATGGCTTGCTCAAGGCATATAGTTAGTGTTTGAAGTAAGTTTTGAACTCAGGAAGAGGAGTCTTTCTGATTCCATGCCTAGAATTCTACCCACTCTGTCACTTAACTGCCCTGGCACATAGTAGAATAGATGCTTTAAAAATCTTTATCCACTAATTCCCTCTTAGTTCTGTCTCTATGTCTTGTCTCTCCAGCTCTCTCTCTCTCTGTCTCTTTGTCTCTATTTCTCTGTCTTTCTGTTTCTATCTCTATCTCTCTGTCTCTCTCTATCTCTCCCATACACACTCTCTCTTCCTCTCTCTCTCCCTCCCTCCTTCTCTCATAATTTGGCTGAACATGTGTACATTACTTTGCTGTAGGAACAACCCATTTTTACTTACATTATTGTGGTAATTGTTTATTTTGTTGATTTCATTCAGTATCATTTCATAGAAATCTTGCCATTTTTCTTAGAATTCCTCATGTTCCTTTTTTCCTACTGTAGGGTACCACTCCATTACTCAGTTTTTTTAGTTATTCCCCACTCAATGGACACCCACTTTATTTTGAATTTTTTGTTACCACAGAGAATGTTGCTATGGAAATTTTGGCCAATATCAGGCCTCTCAATCTGTCTCTTGACTTCCTTTCTTCCCTGCCCCCAGCTCTCCTCTTTTTCTCCTGTTTCTCCTTTACCTCTTTTCCCTTGCCACTCTGTCTCTCTTGAATCCTGCAGAAGTCCCTGTGGATGCTCAGCAAGAAGAGCACCATTGACAAATACTTGGTGATTTGAATTACATTGTTTGGTAGGAAATTCTTATAGTTTTGTAATCTCAGGTCAAAAGTTCTAATTTTTCCTTATTTCAATGCTTCCTGCCTGTTCCTGCTTTTTCTTTACATGTCTCCCCTTTTCTCTTACCCGTTATGCAGCCAGAGTCCTCTTGACCCATGAAGAGTGATGTTATATAGTAGATAGAATACCGGTCAGGAGTCAGGACCTTGATTTACAACTTGCTTTTGTCTTTTATTGCTTGGTTGACCTTGATCAAGAGCCTTGATTTGGGATATAAGGGATTTGGATTCACTGGTTTCTAATGCCCTTTCTAGCACATGAAATATTTCTGAAAGCCAACTCTTAGCAAAGAAAGACTTTGAAACACATTCACAGTGAAGCAAATATGATAATAACTTAAAATGGTGATAAATTTAACAATTAAGAATTGATTTACCACTCCAGGGATAGACAGAGTCTACTGGGGCTTTAGACAGTGGAGAGCTGATGGACTGGTAGCTTGGCTACTTTCACTGCCTATTTTTTTTTTTTTTGTTTTGTTTTGTTGTTAGAATTTTATTTGGTTGCTAGAAAATTTTGCAGGGGTCCTCACACTTTTTAAATAGGGGGCCAGTTCACTGTCCCTCAGACTGTTGGAGGGCCGGACTATAGTAAAAACAAAAACTTTGTTTTATGGGACTTTAAATAAAGAAACTTCATAGCCCTGGGTGAGGGGGATAAACATGCTCAGCTGCTGCATCTGGCCACAGGCCGTAGTTTGAGAACCCCTGATTTAAAGGGACAGGTGTATCAAGTAGGGTCCCAGGCATGGTCAGGACAGTGGTCTGTGGCTGCAGGGGGCCCGTGAATAAAAGACAAAGTCTTCCTACCCAGCAATGGTGTGGCGTGCGCAGTTCTTCTGCCTCTTTGAAAGGTTGTATGTGATGCCCACTCATTTGCAAAGTCAGGGTAGAGTTACCGAGGAAGGGAGAAAGCAGAGGAGAGGGTGGGGAGGAAAGGGGGCTGTCACTTTGGGAGGGGGTGAGGGGAAGAGAAGAGGATGAGCCTGGGGAAGCTGGAGTGCAACTCTCTGAGCTTCCCCCTTGTCTGGGCTGAGAGCTGGAACACAGCCACCCCCAGACACTTCTATATTCAGTGTGCGTTTCTTCCTTCCCTTGCAGACCCTTTATTCTCTTCTCTCCCTCCTCCTACACTTTACTCTCTTAGACATGGCTCAGTAAGCTTCCCTGAAAACTGAGCTGATAGGTGAGTTTTTTATGGTTGTGGATTTTTTTGTGTGTGTGTGTGTGCAGTGATCTCTTCTGTTCCCTGATAAGCTGCTGGTGTGTGTGTGTGGGGGTGTCACTTGGCACAGGTGACTGGAAAAGGTCATTTCATGTATCAGCTGGGAGGCTGTAAAATGACCTTCCCAAATGGGATGATCATGCAAACACCCCCATCCACCTGGCAATCCTGAAAAGCATGCTTCCTTCCTCTTCTTCCTCTGCCCACTCGCAGCCAATTCTCTGTACCCCTCTAGGGCATCCTGTCCTGTCCCACCCACCTGTCATTACTGTAGCTCCCTGTCATGGTAAGACAAGATGCCATGGCTGTTTATCCTGAATTATGTCTAGCTCCTCATGTTCCATTGTTTTATTGTGTTCTTTTTGATTTGTGTGTGAGCAAGAAGCCAAGTTTGATGTTAGGCTGCAATAAGAAAAACAGACAGAGAGATAGAAAGATAGGCAGGAAGAAAGAAAAGCAGAAAGAAAGAAAAAAAGACAAAGAAAATCAGAAATATAGAAAGAAAATAAAAAGAAAGAAAGAAGAAAAGAAAAATAGGAAGAAAAAGAAAGAAAGGCAAGCAGGAAGGAAGGAAAGCAAAGAATGAGAAAGGTATAATATCTAGGATGAAGAAAGTAACAATCTCATGACACTTTGCTGAGGTCAGTTCACCCCCATCTAGAACTGATAAGTAGAGAAGTAATAAGGACTGAGACCAATCTTGTCCAAACCCTTCATTTTGTGGAAGAGGAAACAGGCTTAGGAAGTGAAGTGACTTGCCTAAAATGGTAGAAGTAGGATTTGAAATTCTAAAGCAGAGGTCCTTGAACTTTGTTATTATCTCAGCTTCCTTTGGCACTCTGATTAATCTTATAAATCATTTCTCAAAATAATATTTTAAATGCCTCAAACAAATATACACACATATATGTATACTTGTCATTACAAAGGCATCCAATTGTATTGAAAGTTACTAAAATAAATGAAAAAAGATCAAATTCCCAGTTCCCAAGTTAAGAACTCCTGCCAAGTATCCTCTGACTTTAAATTTATCGATCATTCTTTTCTCCTATGTCCCTTTGCCTTTGATTCTGGGTACATCATTTTAGAAAATCAATCTTTCAGTGAATAGATGGTCTGATGTATATATCCCTGAACTTGGAACCAGGAAATCCTCAATTTGAACTAGCTGGGTGACCTTAAGTAGGTCACTTCACCTCTGTATGCCTCAGTTTCCTCATCTGTAAAATGCAGATTATATTAGCATCTACTCCTCGGATTGTTATGAGGATCAAACAAGGAAATATATACAAAGTATTATATAAATGATGATAATGATGATGAAGCTGATACTATGCCAGGTATTTCAGATCAGATGTTAAAAATAATGACGTAATTTTCTGACCTCAAGTCACTTACATTCTAACTGAGGAAAAATTGACAAATTAAAAAATATACAAAAGAGCTTAGAGAAGATAGGAAGGGGGTTAAATTCCTATGCCAAGTTGTTAATATGTCCCTATGTATATAATTTTGTTTTATTCATGTACACATTTGTATGTGTAAATATGTTTGTACTTTGTAATTTTGTAAATATTATATATATAATGTATCCACATATTATTCACACACACACACACACACACACACACACACACACACACACATATAGGAAGGGTTGCTTAATTTTTTCCTTCTTATTCCTATCTCTAGCAGAGTCTCTGGTACATAGTAGGAGCTTATTAAATGCTTGTTGAATGAATTAATTAGCTATAGGACCAAGAGACAGTCAGCAAGGAGAAGAGAAGATGGAGTAGGGCCAGGCCAGCTGTCTTCCAGAATTTGAAGAAGCATCATCATTGCACTGATTAGTTTAAGAGCTAACAAGGGGAAGAAATTGGAAAGAAGGCTTCCCCAAACAGACAAAACCAATCTAATAAGATAGGCAGTTTTTACCTTTATGAAAAAGGAAGCAAAAACAAGGCAAGTTAGAAGAATCAGATGTAAAGCTAGAAGAAGACTCAGAGGTCATCTATTTCAGGCCTTTCATTGTACGGATGAGGAAACTGAGGCAGAGTTAAACAACTTTCCCAGAAACACATAGTTAGTATCAGACAGGATTTGAAGTCAATTCTTCTGATTCTGTCTTCATGTCTCTAATTCTCTATATTCCACTTCTTTCTCAGCTTTGAACCATCCCATGTTGTTTTCTTACTTTGTCAAATGGAACCCCCCAATAGTGTTTATGAGGGTCTATGGTGGATAGAAAGCACTGTTTCCTTTTCTTTACACAGTAGTACCGGGTCTAAGCTGTGAGCTTTGAATGATGATTCATGACAAACAATAAAGAGACATTAAAATTCCAGCTTCAGAGTGGAGAAGTTAATACCTGTGCAGCAGATGGGCTCCAGCATATTGCCAGAAGTGCACAGCTGTGGTCCTCGGGGCACAGATCACATAGATTGTGCTTGGCAGCCACCAGACTGGGGAAGGAGCCATGGGAAAGGCTCTTAGGGACTGTCACAGAGAGTAGCAATTCTTTCTCTCTCCCTCTTCCCATACCATCCCATTTTCCTTCCATTCCCAGTTTGTCCCAGCAGTAGACATCTCAGTGTACTTAGGAGGAGTGAATTCCAATCCGCAATTTGCTGGAGTGTCTCTAATTCTTTAGGGAATTATGAAATTATCAAAATATCAAATTTGATTCATTTATAAGATGAGAGACTGTGGGACATAGGGACTAGAGAACCAACTTCAAAATTAGAAAGATCTGGCTCTGCCCTTAATGTCTATCCACTGATTGTGTGACCTTTGGAATATCATTTGATTTCTCAGTATTTTGGACAATCTTCTAAGACTCTCAAAGACTTCCCTACACATTGGAATCACAAGTTCCTTCCTTTGCCTAACCCACTGATGAGATCCCGAAGGGTGGAAGCAAGGGGGAAAATGTGGCAGAGGCAGAGCTCACCATTAGGGCTGTAACATGGTGAAAGCCCCGGATGTCCTTTTAATCACTAAGAATCATGAATTATCAGCAAAAGGAACCAGCTTCTCTACAAAGGGGTGGTGTGTGTGTGTGTGTGTGTGTGTGTGTGTGTGTGTGTGTGTGTGTGTGTGTTCTTTCGAATTTAATTCATAAGTTTGGAAATTTAGAGCTGGATAAAGCATTATTTGGTCTTATCCCCTCATTTTATGCATAAGGGCGCCATTACTGAGAGTGGTTAAATAATTTGTCCAAGATCAAACAGGAAGGAAGTATATCCAGATTCAAACTGAATTCTTCTGATTTTAAATTCAATAATTTCCCCTCTAAACTTGCATCCATTTCATTCAATTAAATTGAATTCAGATTGTGGCTAATATGTGCTAAGCATGTGCTAGGGGCTGGGGAATTCAGATCCCAAATTGAACCAGCCCTGTCCTCAGGGAGCTTACATACATCCTCCAGGGAGAGAGGGAGGAGATTCAAGTTGTTTAAAGAGAATAGAAATTTAGCAGGATTAAGCCCCTTTGGGGAAGTGCCAATTTCAATATGAAAGAGACAAATCTAGGGGGGGAAATACAATAGTCAATTCTCTCCCCTCCTTTTTTTGATTTGGAATATTTAAATTAGCCTTGAGAAATTGTATTACATATTGGAAACCTTTGAGCTATTTGCTTCATTAATCTTGTTACAGCAGCGGGCACGGAAAGCTTACTCAGATAAACAGATGGGGACCTGCAGTGCATATCCTTCATTACTAAATGAGAAGCAGGCTCAAAATGGTTTCATTCTTATTCTCTGTAAGAAGAGGAAGAGATGCATTTATGAAATCGGGAACCCCAAGATCCTGACCTGCAAAGGGCTTCACCTGGAGCATCTCCCTCAGCTCACTTTACCTAGCAGGCAGCCATTAGGGATTTTCTAAGATCTTTCCTCCCAAACTGAGTCATCCAGAGGAAAATCTGAATAGACATTTTAAAATAATAATAATGGACAATGGACAATTACATAGGTGGTTTAATGGATAGAATTCTGGACTTGGGATTTGGAAGACCTGAGTTCAAATCTTGCCTGGCTGTGTGATCCTGGGCAAGTAATTCAACCAGCTCTCAATTTCTATTTTCTGTTTTGTAAAAAGAAAAAGTTATATAAGAAAGCCTTGAAGGGCCTTTTTAGAAACTTTTCTTATGAGTGCTGGACTTGGAATTAGAAAGAACTGAGTCTGAACCCTACCTTCTACACTTGCCATCTGTGTGATTGTGGGTAAGTCATTTGTGACTTTCTCTCCCTCATTTGTGAAGTGGGGATAGTAAATAACAACTTCTTCACAGGTTATTGTTAGGATAAAATAAGTTCTTATCATCTATAAAGTGCTTGTTAAAACGTAAAATATTCCATAGAATACTGTTAACATTATCTCATTCGAACTTCACCACAACCTTGTGAAGTTGATATGAGAGGAATGATTCTGTTATTGTTGTTCATTCTTTATTCTTTTTTTTTTTTAAATTCTTTTTGTTTTTTATTTTTGCTGAAGCAATTGGGGTAAGTCACTTAAGGCTCACACAGATAGGAAGTATTGTGTCTAAAGTTAAATTTGAACTCAGGTCCTCCTGTCTTTAGGGCTGGTGCTCTATCCACTCTACCACCTAGCTGCCCCTCCTCTTTCATTCTTAAAGAGGATTCATGACATGAGGATGATGTCTTAACTTGTTTGTGAATTGGATTCAAGTGAGATAAAAAAAAAAAAGACTCCTCCAGAGTCATCAAAGTCCAGTGGATAGACATAAGTCAAGAAGATGG
Organism: Antechinus flavipes; assembly: GCF_016432865.1. Taxonomy (NCBI): domain Eukaryota; kingdom Metazoa; phylum Chordata; class Mammalia; order Dasyuromorphia; family Dasyuridae; genus Antechinus; species Antechinus flavipes. The sequence goes on from NC_067400.1 coordinate 601,675,240, forward strand.
TTGATTCTATTCATCTGTAGAAATGAAGATCAGCAGAGTTAAGGGATTTATGTAGCTATTTTCAGAAAGGAAAGGAGCAAACATTTATTAAGCACCTTCTTTGTGTCAGGTACTGAGCTAAGGTGCTTTATAAGGAGGCTTTATTTTATAAAAGGTTTATTTAACCCCCATAACCACCTTGGGAGGGAGGAACTCTATCATCCTCTTTCTACAATGGAAGAAATTGAGACCAAGCAAAGATTTAAGTGCTGGTCCAGAGTTACTCAGTTAGGAAGGATCTGAAGTTGGATTCAAACTCATATCTTCAGCACTTTATTCCTTATGCCACATTGCCAAATCCAATTTCCTCTGGGCTCTAAGAACAATAGTCTAAACCAAAGATATTGAACTAGGAGACACCGTAAGTCCCTTTAAATTCTTATTTGATCTTTATTTATATCACAAATAATATATAATAATATGCATTATATATGGTATATATAATTTATAATTAATAAATAATATAATTAATAAATAATATAAATTCCTCTGTATTTATATAGTACCTATCATTATTTTGTTTTTATGTCAGCAGCATTTCTAGGGTATAGCCTCATGTCTTGTACATTGTAGATACTTGAAGTGAATGGAAGTAGAGTCTAATTATGGCTGCTTTAGCTCCTTCTATAAAGAAGTCTGTCGTTTTCTGTTTTCATCTAACATTGGGGAGTATTCTGTGATTATCTATTAGTCTGGCCAGATAGATGGGCCCCTCAATTATGGCCTCAGGGGAAAGTATGAGCTGACTTTCCTTGTGTTAAATATTGAAGGGGAGGTGGTGTATTTCAGTGGACTAAGCATCAAACATGGAATCTAAGACCAAGGTTTATATCCTGTTTTGCACACTTTCCCACTGTATGATCTTGGACAAGTCACTTAATTCATATGAGTCTCAGTTTTCCCATCTAAAAATGAAGATGTTTCTAGGCTCTTATTGCTCTAAATGATTCAATGATTTCTTCCCTGTCTGCCTTAGGAAGTAATGCTATGTCATCAAGGTAGATGGGGAATCCCCACTTTCTCCTACTTGTCAAGTAGAACTGATGGACATATACATGAACCAATTCTAGAACAGGGAACCAATTCCCTGAGTAACTGCAGGGAAGGGAGAAAATGTTATAGAATGCCTATCATGTGCTTGGTGCTGTGCTGGGTGTTTTGCAAATACTATCTCATATGCTCCTCACAAAAACCCTGGAAGGTAAGTGCTGCTATTATCCCCATTTTATAGACTGAGGAAACTGAGGCAGATAGTCATTAAGTGGTTTGCCCAGGGTCATGCAGCTAGGAGCTGTTTGAGACTGGATTTGAACTCAAGTCTCCCCTATTTCTATGCCCAGATTCAGAACAATTAGACCTTGAGTCATTAGAAAATTCTGCCCCACCTCCCTCTGCCTCTTATCCCCCATCATGCAGTCATCTTTGATGGAAATGCACATTGCCTCCTCTGACTTTTTCATCTGCTCTGATGGCACTACTAATATATTTCTCTGATACTGTATTCGGTGGGAAGGAAGGACCCCAGCAGCCTTAAATAGAAAGCTTGGTTCTTAGAATCTTACTTCAAGGAAAGTGTGTGTGTGTGTGTGTCAGGAAGAGTGTCATAGAATCATAGAGTCATGATTGGAAGGATCCTACAATTCACCAAATGTAATCCCTTCATTTTACACATGAGGAAATGGAGTCTCAAAGACATAAAGTTAGTTGTCCAAGGTTATATTAGTAATAAGTGGCAAAAATGGAATTTGAACCTAGGTCTTCCAGCCCAGGGCATCTTAAGTTTTGTCCCTTCATGACCCTTTTTTAAGAAATTTTTACATGACCCCAGATATATATATATATATATATATATATATATATATATATATATATATATATATATATAGGCATATAAAATGGGTATATGAATGAACATTTACTATTAATAAATCATAACTTCATAACCCCCACATTCAGTTATGAGATCCCATATGGAGCTGCAACCACAGTTTAAGAAGCTGGACTCTAGAGTCAAATCCAATGGTCCTACTAAGACTCCCTTAACATAATTTCTCCTCTTTCCCATATTTACAAAGAGAAGAGAGGGGAAGACAATTGGGACAAAGAGTCCAATTCTCAGGTCACCCCTCTTTTCTCATCCTTTATAATCAAAAAAATAACTGTGGAACAATGACAAGAGAAATTATTGAGAATCAAGTGAAAACCCAGATTTTAGTTCCAGTCTCAATTATTAGTTAGTTTTCAGTTTCTTCTTAAAACAGTCTCCTCCTTTTCCATAACTCCATGATTTTCTTCAATTCTTCTTTCAATTTCTTCAATTTCTTTCAATCTATGGATGGATTTGTGTACTCACTGTGGATTCTGGGTCTCATTATTTCCTTTAGGTGCCACTGAGATCTTATGGGAGTAGGTCAGATGACTCTATTACAAAAGCTCTATTCAGATCTTATCTGTCAGTGTGGCCAGATAGACCTGGTAGGCAGAGACATAGCCCTCAGTTCTGCCATCAAGGAAAACGTATGAGATGCCAGGTTTTGCTGCTGGGAGGTGGCAGATAGAGGAATGAGAAAAATGGGAACAAGCTGGGAAGGAAGTGTGGCATCTGGTGCCTTGCCTAATTCTCGCTTGCTATGTACAAGATACATTTTTTAAAATACCTTCTAGATTCTAGTAACTCGAATACACTCTAGTAACTTTAATAGACTCTAATAAAGTCTAATTGTCAGTGCCCCCTATATTTCACTGTCCCTCTAACAAACCTCCAATCACTGTACCTTAGGTGTGGTTCTACTTGGAGGGATGTACTTGAATCCTTGGTGGCAGAGCTAGAATTAGGGACCATAGGTAATATATGCAGATCACTAGGCACATCAATTATAGTAATATGGTCTCCATATTGCATTACAAATGCAATATCCATAATATGTTATGTAACATGTAATATTTATATAGTATATAGATTTATTTTATATAATATGTTACAATGTTTATATTATAAACAAAGATTTTATGCAACACATTTAGATGCCTTTTTCACATAACAGATTCACGTCTGGTATATAATTAACACTTAATTTTTTGATTGGTTGATAACATAGGAGATATATAATATCACCCCCCCCCATTTTATAGATGAAGAAATTTACTAATAACAGTTTGAAAAAGATGTAAGAGTGGTAGTGAGGGTGGCTAGTGGATTCAAATCTCCATCTGAGTGACCACTGTGATCTAGGTACCCAGAAAACCAAAGTACTCTTGATCAGTATTAAAAGTATAGGTAGGCCTAGGGATATAGTAAAGTTGCTTCTCTCTAGTCCCCAACTTCTTAGACTGTTGTTTAGCACTCAGGAAGACGATTTTCAAAACTTGTCCATTGATGCAAAGGGACATAGATCCATAGGATGAAGCTGGAAAGGATCTCAGAAGCTATCTAGTCCCACCTCTTCATTTTACAGATGGGCATTGTTGGAATCCTTACAAAGTGGTAAGTCAGTTGCCTAATTTAGCATGATACTAAGCAAATCCTTTAGCTCACTAATGTATTTAAGTACTCATTGGAGTTCACAAGTATGGGAGATTTACAAAGTTAACTTATCACTTTGTAAGGATTCCAACAGGCATGATTAGCCCAAATCATCAGTTCCCATACTTCTTTTCTTTCTGGCCAAGGAATTGTTAATTCTAATGAACAAAGTACAAGAGAATATTATAACTAGATTCTGTCTTAACAATCACCCAAGCCTAATAACGTTTTTTAATTGATGAGGAAACTGAGGCACAAAGAGGAGAGGTGCCTTGACCAATGTTACTCAGTCAGCACATTCCTCTATAAACTGTAGACTGAGAAGCCTAAGGAATTTTAAAAATTCCTCTGTCCCCCATTTTTTTCCTCCTCTTCCCTTACTATTTGAAATGCAGACTCTCTCCCCTTCCTCTTGTCTCTCTCACATAAATTTAGTAATCTTCAAATTACATTTCTGTCATCTGCCCATTCGCTTTATTAGCTGCTGATAAAAGAAAGGTCAGAGAGAGTCTTCCTAAAGATTTCAAAAGCTTTTAATCATCGCCAATACATAGAAACCCTCACTCTGAATAGGCAGGATGATAACATTAAAATTAAAAAAAAATGTTGTTAGAGTATTTTTAAGAGCCTGGTGACCTTTAAATCTAACCTGTGCTCTTGAGTATACATACAGCAAATCAGGGATACAATCACATCTCCACTGAACTTTATCAGCTTTTATTGAATGGACTTGGGTTTGAGAAAATTTGCAAAGTAATACTTGGGTAAAAAATTCTCTTCCCCCCCCCACTTACTAGTATTTTATTTTTTCCAATAACATGTAAAAATAGTTTTCAGCATTCACTTTTTTTTCCAAACAAATAAATAAACATTTATTAAATGCTCATTGTGTTTCATGCATTGTACTAGGTGCTAAGATTACAACTGTCAAAAATAAAAGAACCCCTGCTCTCCAGAAATTCACATTTGAACTAGGGAACAATAGAGACACACACATGTACACACAATACATAGAATAAATATAATTTGGGTATTTTTGGTTTCCTATTCTCTTACTTGATTGAGTTGCTTCTCCAAGGTCTTGTTTTTGGAATAAATCAATTCAGTCTAATCAGAAAAGAATATTATCATAATCTAGATTTCTATTGACCACCTATGTGCCTTGTTCCTCTTTCACTCCTGAAAAGAATATAAGATCATTGAAGGCAAGAATATTATATTTTTCTTTGTAGACCTAATACCTAGTCAGCATTCACTTTTATAAGATTTTGAGTTCCAGTTTTTCCTCCTCCCTCTCAGCTTCTCCTTCCCAAGATAGAAAGCAATCTGAGATTATAAATGTACAATCTTATTAAACACATTTCCATATCAGTCATGTTGTGAAAGAAGAATCAGAACAAAAGGAAAAAAATATAAGAAAGAAAAAAAACAAAAAAGTGTGAAAATAGTATGTATCAATCCATATTCATACTTCATGGTTCTTTATCTGGATATGGATAGCATTTTCTGTCATGAGTCTTTTGGAATAGTCTTGGATCATTATAATATTGCTGAGAAAATGTGTCTACCAAAATTGATCATGAATTTATGCTGATGGGAGTAAGCAGAAGCAGAAGAACATGTTTCTGCTCACTCCATTCAGCATCTCTTCATGTAAGCCTTTCCAGGTTTTTCTGACACCTGATTGCTCATCATTTCTTAGAATAAAACAGTATTCCCTACATTCATATACCACAGCTTGTGCAGTCATTTCCCAATTTATAGGAAACTCCTCAACTTCTAATTTCTTGTCACCACAAAAAGAGATGTTGTAAATGTTTTTGTTTAATATTGGTCCTTTTCATTTTTGTGATCTCTTTGGGATGCAGATCGAGTAAAAATGTCTAGGTTTTATCTGCCATATCTTATAGGATTACTTCCCAACAACCAACAGAAGAAACATAACTGGGCTGGGAGCCAGCAGAAATTGTTACTAATAGTAGTAGTAGTAGTAGTAGTAATAGTAGTAGTAAGTAGTAGTAGTGATAGCAATAATGATAACTGGCATTTATGCAACACCTATTACATGCCAGGCATTGTGTTAAACACTTACCAAAAATCTCATTAGATACTTACAACAGTGCTGTGAGGAAGATGATGTTATCCAGATGAATAAACTGAGGCAGGCTGAAGCTAAATGACTTGTCCAAGGTCATACAGCATACAGCTTATAAATACCTGTGGCTGGATTTGAATTCAGTTCTTCCTTGACTCTAGGCCCCAGTGTTTCACTAGCTTCCTTTGTGACATTAGACAAGTTGTATGCTCTCTCTTGCATTCAGTTTATCAACAGAAAGTAAGGTGGGTTTCCTTGCTTATTGATATCCCTTCCAAGTTGCTCTTAGTCGAATATGTTCTTCACTTCCAACACAATTAATGGTCCCATAATTGTGCATAGTAGAACAACCTGACTCTATTTTGTTCTACCAGTCTGTAATTAGAACATTAGGTCCTTATGGTCAGATTTTTTTTTCTTTTTTCTTGGTTTTTTCAATGTCTAGAGCATCTTTTACCACATTATAAATTTCATTAGCATTAGGAAATTTTGGTGAGTAAACATTTTCTTGGAAGACATAGTGGAAAATCTGTCATTTTAGTACTAAAAAATTATCATGGAGGCTGCTAAGAGGCACCCTAATGCCTAGAGCTCTGAGCCTGTAATCAGGAAGACCTGAGTTCAAAATCTAGCCCTAGATATCTGATAACTGTATGACCCTGAACAAGTCACTTCATCCTATTTGCCTCAGTTTCCTCGTCTGTAAAATGAACTAGAGAAGGAAATGGCAAACCACCCCAGGATCTTCACCAAGAAAATCCCAAATGGGGTCACCTAGTGTTGGATACAAGTGAGACAGCAAATTATCTGGGGCAAGCTTAAGCAACTTGCCCATAGAAACAATTAACAGGGATCAGAAGTGAGTCTTGAACTTTAGATCTTGAGGCCAGTGTATGTCAATACTAGTATGCCTCTCATTTTCTTCATAGTAGATATTTAACAGAAATTGGTGTTTAATTTGATTGACCTGAGCCATGACATTCTGTTTTCAAACTGAGCCTTTGCCCAGGTCCCCTTTCTCCAAAATTCTTTCAACACTTACTTCTCTTAGTTTTTAAAAATGTACTTTGTATTTTCTATCTTCTACACAAAGCCTTTCCTGCCCCTCCCTCCTTAAATTGTTATTTTTCCTTCTTCAAATTGCCCTGGATTCCCTTGCATTTGCTTATCTATGTATGTTATCCTGCAAAGTAAAGTATACATTTATGTGGACAGGGACTGACTGGTTCATTTTTTTTTTGTCTTTATATTCCCTCTATCTAGCACAATACCATATACAGTAGCATTTCATTTTGGTTATTGAATTGAATATCTTGTTGAACTAGGTAATTCCAGAAAGTTAATTTCTGAGCTTTAGTTTCCTTCTCTGTAAGATGAATTGATGATCTCAAAATTTCTTCTAGCTTTAAATTCTGTGACATTCTTACTAATATTTTATTATTATTTTTTTAAAAATACTCTATTATTTTCCCACTCATGTGCAGCATCAATAGATTTTAATCTTTTGGGAGGAGGAATTAGTGATGCTGCAACTGGACCCAAGTGTATTGAACACTGGGATGGTGGTTTTCATTGTATTTGATAAATATGGAGCTATATTTGCTCCTTTTCTCATCCCAGTTTTCAGAGTCCTTATGAAAATATTCTAGAATATGTAGTTTTCGGATGGATGCTACATCAATGCAATTAAAGAAAGCCCCTGCTTGGTTTTGGCAAGGCCTGCTTGTACTTGGTGACACAGGATGTCTTTTCCCATGCTTCTGCATTCTGCAAGAAAGGGCCCATTTCTGGGCTAGGGGAACCAAATCCTATAAGATTGATTGCATGTCAGGGATGAGCACCTGGGGTATGAGAGAGAGGAGTGATACTGTTGCTATGGACACAGTCTTCTGGTAGGATCTGAAAAACATCGACTGTCTATTAAGCCTTGGGGGAAAGGGAGGGGGATCTCTGCCTCTCTCCCTTTCTCCTCCCCATCTCATTTCCTTTCCATATGAAATTTATCCAGAATTTAGTGTGTTAGAATTTGAGGTGAGAAAGCCAAAAGAACATGAATGACTCAATGGCACTCCTTGGAAGAGGGGATCCATTCTACTACAGAAAAATTGAGCACTAGCTAAACTTTCCCCCCATTCTTTACTTTCCAAAGAGGAGATTACCCCCCACCAAAGGGAAGAATATCAATTGAAAATCAGCATTTCAGAGAGGATATACTTATTCTCTTATTCTTTGGAATTATCCTATCCTGTTTTGACCATGTCCCTTAATCCTGTCTGTGTTGTAACTAACTGGTTCCTGAACTATTCTTGGATAGGAAGGCTGAGGAAAAAAGAACGGGAAAGAAAATACATTGTAGGTATACCATCTTGTAAGAAGAGAGATGGAACAACAATTTTCAGAAATCCAAAATCCCAGATTAAACAACATTTCAGCAATGAATAAGGTCCAACTGTTCCAGAGCAAGAATCACTACATCCATATGTATTCTTGAAGGCTGTGCTTGAAGACTTTAAGGGAAAAAGTTCCTATGGGCTCCTGATGCAGTCAAAGCTAATTTTGGACAGCTACTATAATAGTAGGAAGTTTTCTGTCCCTTTTAACTCTGATTTTGCCTCTTTATAGCATCTACCCATTACTTTCCATTACATGCATCTGAAACACCTTGTGATACATCCTCTATCCCTTCCAACCACATGCAATGTTCCTAGAGGGGAAAATCTCACTCCCCTATAACTCTCTATTGAACTAAGAGCCAGTACTATTGGTGATCCAGATTCAATATGTGAATACAATTTCCTTCCAGCTCTGACATTCTCCTTTTAGCACTATTGGGTGGAATAGATACACATCCATTTATTTCATGCTTCCACTGTAAGAGTCGGGGACCATTGTCTCAGTTGTATTTGGGGAACTCGTGAAAGACAAGATGCAAGCTGTCTGGGGCCTTTCTGCAAAATGGAACAACTCGGAGGATACATTTTGAGTAAACATAACCCCAAGTCCTGGAAATTATCCACAATCACTATACCACCTACAGTGGTATGGCAGAGAAAGGGAGACTCTAGAAGCAGGACAGCAGCCAGCTTCATATTTCTCTGCCCTGCTCCCTGTCTTCTTTCTTGGCCCTTTGCAAAGCTTTAAATACCAGCCATAAGGGAAACGTAGAGAGCACTTTGGGTAGCTATAAAAAAAGGGGAAAAAAAAGAAGTAATGAAACCTCCTATAAAGCAGCAAATTATACAGGGGAAGTATTTTATGTCTTGTTTTCTTTGCAGCCTTTTCTGAAAGGGGATGTAAAAGTCATCAGTAAGTTCTGGCTTCTGCCAGATTCAGTCTGTGTTTCAGAAAAGGAAGAGGATTTCAACTGTTGTGGGAGAACTGTAACTCCGTGATGCCGGGATGGTGGAGGACCAGAAGGATCAGACGGTCCCATTTGGATTTCATTATCAGGAGAGGGCAAATATTTCCCTTGTGTCCTCAAGAGTGAAATCGCCTTTGGTTTTGGAGCATGATGTTTGGGGACGGTGAGGCATGGCAGCTCAGACCAAAGTCACTGCCTTAATCCCCAGCATAGTCTCTTATCTCCCACCTCCAAACACTCATGGTAGGACTCCATGGTGCTCTGACGCATTCAGAGGAAGACTTTAGGCAGAGTGGGGGCCCTGCCTAATGACTGATGCTTGTCCTTAGCTGCTCTCCTGTTCCCTCTCTTGGGGGACTTTTCTCATTAACAAATATTTGTTAACAGACTTTTGAGCCCAGGATTGGTATTAGGCATTTTAGGGGTATATCAGGCACTTGCATTCAATTAATTAATCTCTGCTTCTTGGAATTCTTTCTTTCTTTCTTTGAAAATCTGCTCAAGAACCACTTTCTATGGAAGCCTTTATTGATCCCTTCAGTTATCTATTCAGTCTCCATTTTATCCTGTTACTTATTATATCTTGTCTGTACATAATTATTTCATGTTGTCTCTCTCATTAGATTGTTAGTTTTTTAAGACCAGGGACTGTTTTTACCTTTCTTTGTATCCTCAACATTTACTTCAATTCCTTAATTCAATTAGAAATGCTTACTGACTGTCAGTCTGCTAAGGCCATCCTGTAATTACCATCTATTTATTTTATATGCAAATTTATATACTTGCTACTTCTTCTAATAAAGAGTAAGCTGCCTGAGGGCAGGAACTGCTTCCTACTTGTCTCTGTACCTCCAGCATCTAGCACTGAACTGTTCTGCCTTACTTCAATCCAATTTACCTTCAAGTCAAGACATTAGCCTTATGATATCATTGATACTCTTTAAGAACAAAGGATGAACAATAACAATAATATTTATCATGTTGTAGGAATATATAAATGTTGCCAGTAAAGATGAACTGTCTTTCAAAAAGTTTTAACAATGTGTTAATATTTTTTTTTTACTTCTAGTTAAATTTATTTCTAAAGCTCTCTCTGTATTTATTAAATGCCTGCTGTGTTCCAGACAGTAGAGTATGGGCTAACATACAAGGAAAAGAGGGACAGTTTGCTATAGAAAGTGGTATCTGAGCTGAAAATTGGAGGACGCAAAGGATTCTGAGAGGAAAGATGAAAAAGAGAGCAATAGATAATATGAAAGCAAAGAGGGAGGATAATAAGTTCTTGGACCAGCAAGTTGACCAGTTGGCCTAAACAGTAGAATGCACTTAAGGACAGATTTAACCTAGAATCTTTTCCCAGAAAGTAAAGCAAAGGGAGAGGAACTCGGCAGCAAACTCTCAAGCTATAGATTCTATGGCATTCCCATATTTCTTGCTCCCAATGTTGACTCTGGCAACTGATCTTGTTCAGGCAGGTTTGTCTGGAATAGGACTCTAATTCCTAAGCACAAAATCACTACCTTTTAAGAGCTTACTTTCCAGAAGAGGAAAATATTATCAGAAGGTGACTTAGATCCCTAGGAATAATAATAGGAAGGCTAAAGTTCTGAATCAATTCACTGTGGGTTACAAAAATGCAAAGGAAAACAAGAGTGTTACTTTGTTTGGAGCAAGAAGAGAAAGGAGGAACAAGGATTGTCCACTGCTTGGATGTTAACAGACGACAGAAATTAATAAGTACTATGAAATCCCATTTTGTTTCCTTTATATTATTACAAGCAGAACAAAGAGAGCTAAAAGTGAATTATAGCCCAATATAGTCCATGAAATATTCTAAAAATCCAAATGACCTCTCCCAAAGTGGAATCGGAGGTTTTGACAGGTGATTGATATCTTCCCCATCCTTTTAGGTATTAAAGCACAGAGTATCTTTTAGGTTATAAAAAATATTGCTTTTAGGTATAGTTTAGCTCACCTATCCTATGGTAAGAGATCACCTTGTGGCTTTCAATGAATTTGTATCTTTAGGCTCATATGAATCATATCTTAGAGTGGAAAAAAGAATGCATAGATGCGATCACAATATCATCACCATTTACCTTGGTTAATTGGAAAATAGATTAAAGAGAAACAGTTGTCAGTTTTTGGAAATGTGAATTTTGGAAATTACAGACCAATGAGATTGGTGTGGATCCCCAATCAAATTTTGGAATGGAATGGTAAGCAGATTATTTTTTGGGGAGGGAGTGTGATAGGGAAATGGAAGTAGTAAATACTCATAGATAACAGTAGCTCACTAATAAGTAATGTCAAATTAATTACATGTGCTTTTATTTTTGATAGATAAAATAGACTGGTAGAATAAGAGAATAACAGAAATAATTTCTATGGATTTCACAAGGCATTTGACACTAATTCGCAAATATCCTTAAGAACAAGATGGGGGGGATGTACCCCGGGTGGGTGTTCTTTTAGGTGCCATTGCAGTTGAGCAATAATTTCATGGATAAATTTGTGTTAATGCTAGTCATGTGCTGTGAGATTCTACCTTCATCACCTTCTTATTAATTTTCAAGAATGATTTGAGGGAAGAAATAGAAAGCATGCTAATAAATTTTCTGGATCATTCTCAAAGTCTCCCTGGTTGCTTTACATATAGATTGTTTAGTTCAGGGTGTTGGGTAGCGAGACTGGAGGTATGGTCAGCAAATCTCTACCCTCCCCCTTTCTCTGTTAGAATGATGCCTTCACCCCCAGCTCACACATTACAGGACCCATAAAGTAAACTTGATTATACAATTACGATCATGTGCTGACATGCAAAGGCAGCCAATACTGGGATTAATCAACCCCCAAGTTGGGCTCTCTGGTCTCAATGGCTACCATGAGTAACATTTGACAGCAAGTCTGCCCTGTGTATTATATAGACAAAAGACATTTCGACTCCTGGGAGAATTTTCCATTCTGCACTTAAGAATTTTTATGGGTTTGTGGTGACATTTCCATTTTAATTTGCTAATTATTATTGGTGAAATTGAGAGGCAACTCCAGATTTATTAGCATTTCACAGTCTGTTGTAATCTACATACAGCTGTGAATCCTAAGGAATAAGAAGAGTGAGCAACCTGCTTGTGCAGCGGGTTAACCCTTCAGCACAGGGTGAACAGACAAAGGTGAGAAAGCTCAGGGCTCCAGGGCCATTCTGTCTCACATCTGCTCATCTAGGACCCATAGGAGATGGGAATACATTAGCTGAGGATTGAGACCTTTCTCTTCTCTTTTCTCTTCTATTTATTGCACACCATTGCTTCAAACAGTGCTTGGCATATAGTAGGTATTTAATAAATATTTGACTGGATTAGGTTAGATTCTCATGACTTTCAGTAGAGGCACAAGAAACCATGCAAATACAAGGATGAAATTTCCCCAATATCCAAAAGAAGTCTAGTTTTTAAGCAGATTGTCCTGAAACTAAAGCTTCCTAAACAATGACCAGGATCATCTCAAAGATAATGAGCATCTTCTACTCTTGTTATTTATGACAAAACATTCTATATTTATTTCTGTCATGAATTATATTCTTTTAAATTTTTCCTTTTTAAATTTTTAAAATTTGTTCTGCTCTTGTCATTTATGACAGAGTATTGTAGATTTATTTTTGTCATGAATTATGTTCTTTTAAATTTTTCCTTTTTTAATTTTTTAATTTATTCTGCTCTTGTCATTTACGACAGAGTATTGTATATTTATTCTGTCATGAATTGTTCTTTTTTTATTTTTTCCTTTTTTTCAACTTTTTTATTTATTTATTTTTGAAGGATTGATTGGGGTTACATTATTTGCCCAGTACCACAGAGCTAGTAAGTGTGAAGTGTCAAAGGCTGAATTTGAAGTCAGATTCTCCTACTTTAAGGCTTGTGCTCTATCCACTGCTCCATCTAGCTATCCTAATGGTTTACATTTTTAATGTATTAAAGAAGGAATGAACATAAATTTGGAGATGGAAGGGACCTCACAGGTGACCTAATCCCACTTTCTCATTTTTACAGATGAAGAAATGGAGGCCTAAAACATTTATTGTCCTTAGATCACACATATAGCAAATGGTTGAATTGGGTTTCACCACAGTGATTCTGATTCCAAGCCCATATTCTTTCCATTGTGCAACCTTGCCCTAGTCAATTAGCATGATGTTTTATATATTATATTTGTCTCCTTGGGACAATGTAGAGAGCCAGAACTCTGGAGAAGTATCCTTGAAACAAGGTGTTAATTCAGTGGAATGGATGAGATAATAGTTCTCTAGTTCACATATATCTAATATGATATAATGATATAATCACTTTAGTTTGATATAATGAAATAATCACTCTAGTTTAATATAATGATATAATCACTCTAGATTAGCTTATACTCAATATACTATAATGATGTAATTGTAATCGGGTATTTAAACTAGGGACAAAGTCAGAGTCAGACTGAAACTGGCTGAGACTGTCAGACTGTCAGACTGCTGGAGGAGACTGGGTCACACTGAGACTGGGTCAGACTATGACAGACACAGACTGTATAAGAGACATTTAAAGACTTTGGACTCTATTCTTGTCCATCTTCCTGGTGACATCCTGCTGAGACCAAAGTCCTTCTGGAGGACCTCCAGAAAACTAGCCTGAATATACAATGGATAGAACAATGGGCCAGCATCCAGCAGACCTGAGTTCAAATCCAACCTTGGCACTTAATTAACTCTATGATTCTGGACAAATCACTTAACCTTTGTTTACCTCAGGTTTTTTTTTCCATATTTTAAAAAGAATTGGATCAAAAATGGCAAATTCTTCTAGTCTCTGCAAAAAATCAAACCAAATTTGAGTGATAGAGATTCAAAGATAAAAATGAAACAGAACCTGATCTCAGTAAGCTTACACTCTCTCTAAAGTTAAGTTTTTTACCTGTAAACTAAGTGTAATAACAGTACTACCTTGAAAGGCCTCTGTGAAATTCAAAGATAATACAATCACTTTGTGAATCTCCACGCACAGTATAACTGTGAGCTATTGTGATGTTTTTATCATTCCTGTCACAAAACAATTAGATATGATTGAATTGACTAAACAATATCCTGTCCCGTTTATGTAACTGGGTGGTCCCCTGGCTTATTGCATGCTTAGGATCAGCATCTATTAAAAAAATAATCAAAAAAGAACACATAGCTCATGAGCCTGTTTTCTCCAATTTATTAGTTTTATTAGCCAACCAGAGGAAACTAAAGGCCTTTAATTAAAAAAAAAACTTATGAAATAAATAACAAGGAAGGTTACCCAAGTAGGATATACTCTCTCACAGGTTATAATACTACCAGAGGAAGGGCAGATATTCACAGGAAGAACTCAGTATCAGAGAACATGTCTATTCAAGGTACCTGAATGGTAACCATATGGAAAGAGACCATACATCAATAAGGAAAATCATATTGTAAGTGACAATTCTTGCAATCCAATCTTTTGGAGCCACTGATACGCCTTGGTGATGTCTTTAGGCAAGTTGACTTCTTTACTGAGCTGGAGCCCTTGCTTGTTCTATTTTCTCTGCTGTGTTGCCCTCCACTAGACATCTCTCTTAAGATATTGCTGCTTTTCACTGTTAACTATTAAGCCACAAGTAGAGGCAGCCTGTCCCATCAAGAAGAGTATTCATTTCCTTTATCTATAGCCCCATTGCATATTTCAGTTAACACAGGTTGAAAGCCAATAAAATCCAACAAGAACTCTCAGATTTAGATTGACACCTTTTGATTCAGGGTTTCTTGGTCCAAACTCTTATCTGAGTTATATTCTAAAATCCTTTCTAATACTTATCATATCCCTAAGACAATATTCCGAGTCCCTTTGAAATCATCCAGAGACTCTACTTAGAAAATTTTCAGTTATTGCTCAAGCTAGGGCAAGCTTATTCTTTTCAACCCCTATGCCAACCTCCTTTCCTCTCCACTTACTGTGCTAATCACTTTGCAGGCAAGACTGAAAAGGATTGGATAGATCTAGTCAACCTTGCTACTTTTGCCTTGTTGGGCAGCTAGGTATACCACAGATAGAACTCTGGGCTTGGAATTAGAAAGATCTGATTTCAAACATGACCTCAGACACTTAGGAGACGTGGAATCCTAAGTCATTCAATCTCTATTTGCATCGTTTCCTTATGAAGTAAAGATAATAATAATACCAGCCTCCAAGGGTTGTGATGAGGATTATGTGAAATAATATTTGTAGAATGCTTATCACAGTGCCTTATACATAGTAGAAACTTAATAAATGTTTTTTTTCCCTTCCTTTCTTCCTGCCATCTTGTTTAGCAACAAAAACTATTATTTTTTTTACACATGAATAAACATGAATCATGTGCAAATTAATGAAACATTCCATGTTTTCAAAATATCTCCTGCTTCTTTGAATTCTGCTTATTAAATCCTGCATCTCATGTTAATGTTAAGTACATTTGCAAAAAACAGGAACACTTTTAAGTTTAATCCATCTTATTAATGTTTTCTCCATCACTTTTCTTAAGTCTAAGAATGAACAAAATAATAATTCAAAATCTTATTTAGAAGTTTGCCAATATAAATGTTCATATCAAATATTTAACAACCAGTTCTCTTGGACCAATTTGGGTGGGTCCCATTACATCCTGAAGACTTACAATGCGGGTATGTGTATCTCAAACGTTTTGAGCTCCTAATATTCTAGGATCACTGCCTAGTGCTTGATGACTGAATCATTATAAAAATCAGCTTACATTTCATATTTATATCTCTATATTAGCTAGCATAGGAATGATAAAAACATTACAATAACTCACAGTTATACCATGCTTGGAGATTCGCAAAATGATTGTATTATCTTTGAATTTCACAGAAGCCTTTCAAGGTAGTACTGTTATTACACTTAGTTTACAGGTAGAAAACTTAACTTTAGAGAGAATGTAAATTTACTGAGGGCAGGTTCTGTTTCAATTTTGTCTTTGAATCTCTATCACTTACAATATTTGATAGTTGATTAATTGCAAAATTAAACAATTTGCAGTTCACAGTTCACAACTATCTGATGTAGTATTTGAACTGAGGTCTTCTTAATTCTTAGCAATTTATTGACTATACCGGGATACATACCATCCAGACTCCAGAAATTATTTTTATGGTCCACATGGTTCAATGGAATGAATATTTATCTTATGTAAAAATACTGATCTTAATATATTCATCTTTCATGGTACAAGAATCCATTTGAGCTTGATAAGTTAGTACAGAATGAATTAGAAAAAAAAATTTGTGAAAAGATATGAGATTTTTGGTGGACTGCAAAGATAATATAGGGCAACTAGGTGGTACAGTAGATAAGAATTTCAGGCTGAGAGTCAAGAAGATTTATCTTTCTGAATTCAAATCTGACCTCTGATATTACTAGCTGGGTGATCCTGGACAAACCACTTAACTCTGCCTCAGTTTTCTCATTTGTAAAATGAGGTGGAATATGAAATAGCAAACCGCTCTAGTGTCTTTGCCGAGAAAATCCCAAATGAGATCATAAAGAATGGGTCATGACTAAAATAACTGAACAAAACAATAAAGGATAGTGTGAGTCAATATGAGTCAGTGGTGTGATATGGAAGCTTCCTACATCTCCCAAAGCTAAATTTATGAAAGCATTAAAATGTTTAGAAGGAGGGTGTTGATTGTCTTGCTGTCCTATGCCCTGGTCAGCTCTACCATCATGGAATCATTGGGTTAAGATATGGAAGGATATTAAGTACAAACTACTTATTTTACAGGTAAGACTGCTAAGTGACTTGCTTTTGACTTGTTTTGTGGAGCACATTAACAACTTTGAGAACAATCAGGATGATGAGAGAACTGAATAATAAGCTATAGGCTATATAATGATAGAATTTCAAATGAATCACTTAATTTCTCTAGACCTCTGTTTCCTCATTTGTAAAATGAGATTTAAGCTATCTACCTCACAAAGGTGTTGTAAGGAAAGAGTTTTTGTCAACCTTATGATGCCAGGGAAATGAGAATCATTACTTATTGAATAGAATGGGGTGGACTATAAATCTAAGAGCTTTATCAAGGTATCTTAGCTAAATTTGTGAAAGAAAACTATTGACCCCAGAGTCTCTCTTGATTCTAATGTGGACGGTTTCCAGGATTTATCACAATCATCATAAGGTCACATCTTCAACCTTTTTGTTTTTTCTGTGGAAATTCTAGTCACTAGAACATTTAAGCTGGTCGATGCCAGGGCTTGTCCTGCATCCATGACATCTCTATAACAGACTATTGGTCAGTTTTTCCACTGGATATGAGAGATGAATGAGCCTTCAGAAATTGTCCTGAGCCGGATATCCTTATATAACATTTATGACAAATAGTCTTGCCTTTGTGCTTGAGCATTTTCAGAAATAGAAAACTCACTGCTCCTTCTCAAAACAATCTATGAAGGCACATAAGAGTCCTTACCCTTGAGGAGTTTACTTTCTATCAATAACCTATTTACTTTTCAACCCTTCTAATTGGTGGGATAGGTGTAGGGTTAAAGATGGACCAGTTATTTTATGGGTATAAGGAGCTCACAGGTGAGAGAATTCCCTATACCAAGGCAAGTGGGGTCCTTTCTCTGTGGTTTATAGTCACAGAAAGTTGCGTGGGGCAATCGAGAGATTGTTATATATCCATGTTTAACATATATTTCTATTATGGTTTAACATATATTAGATTACTTGCCATCTAGTGTAGGGGTTGGGGAATCAGAAGGAAAATTGGAACACAAAGTTTTGCAAGGGTTAGTGCTGAAAAGTTATACATGCATATGTTGTGAAAATAAAAAGCTTTAATTAAAAAAAGTTATGTATCCAGGGTCATACAGCCAATATTTGCCAGAATGGTCTTGCTGACTAGCTCTCTATCCACTATGTGTTTCAATAGCCAGGAAACTTGCTCTTATTTTGAGATAAAATCAAGCTACCTGTAACAGACACCTATTGGTCCTATGGAGACAAATAAAGAAGCCTAATCCATCTTCCATGTAACAGCCCCTCAGATATTTGAAAATAACTATCATGTCCTCCATAACTCTTCTCCTAGCTAACCATTCTCTCTTCTGCTAAATGACCTTCATAGAGTATTCTCTCCTATCCCTTCACCATTCAGTTTGTTCACCTCTGGGGCGTGCTAAATATGGCTATTATTTTTTGTTAGGGGGAGGCAATCCAAACCTGGGATTTCATTGGTGTAGGGACCTACTGAGGAGGAAACTCCCTTTAGCAGAGAAGATTGGCAACTACACAGCAACTTATAGCTTAGAGAGTAGAGGTAGGGATAGGCAGTGGGAAGTTTTAAGTGTATTTTTATGGAATTATAGATTCCCAAATCTGGAGCTATAAGAGAATTCAAATATCATTTGGTCAAACCTCTTTTTTTTTTTTTTAAAGTGTGGATCTCCATTTCTCCCAATCTGGAAGTAGAGGGGTTATTCATTTGCCTGATTCCACTCTGATCAGGGATCTTTGACCTGTCTCTTTCCAATCTGGGTTGGTTTGCCTTTTCAAGAGGCATTCTGATAGTCCCCTTCTCTTAGGGGCTCACCATGTTAGTGCCACTTAATGCTTAATGCAGACACCTGATTGGCTTAGCCCACTGAAGCTAAGAATTCCTTAGCTCAAGAGATTTGTTGGCCTCAACCTCCTTGGTAGATGGGATTATAGGCATATGACTTGTTCCCCATGTCCCTTCCCTCCTCATTTTTTCAAATGAGGAGAGGGAAGCTAAGTAGCTTATGAAGGATCACACAGACAGTAAGTGTCAAAGACAAGATTTAAACCCATTTGGACTACTTCTCAGACTGTTCCTTTCTGCACTATGCCAAATGTGGCAAATGGAGTCTAAATGCAGGACTTCATAAGTGAACAAAGGGCAGTGTGTTTTTCATCTCTCTTTTCTAGACACTTGCCTTCTAATTCATAGCTTTGTTTCACTCTTGATTGCCATTTTGCACTATTGATTCCCATGGAAATTGCAGTCCAACAAAAACCATGTTTTTATTTATCCATGTTTCTTCTAATTATTCTCTTTAAATTCTTGTACTCATACCCTTACTGGAGCATCATTAATGTCACAAGAGAAGTTCTAATTTGAAAGTGGATGAGTCTCCTTTCCTTATTTCTCCAAATTAATCAACAAATATTTTCTTATATGATTACTGCAGATCCAAATAGTGCCCTCTTTACAATCTGACTGTAGCCTCTAACAGTTTCTCAGAATCCTAAGGGACAGCAAAGGACATCTATTCCCCCATCTGAAAAAAAGGATCCCCAGCACAATATACCTGCCCAGTGGTCACTTGGCCTTTATTGAGTACCTTCATTTGTTGGCCTACTACTTCCTAGTAAACTTTTTGCAACTCTCACCCATTGCTTTTTGTTCTTCCTCCTGGGATCAAGTAGTATGAGTCTTATATAAAATCTAAAAGATTATCTGTCATAAGAACACGCTTACGTGGATTTTGGAATCTTTAACATGCATACACACTTGCTGTTGCTTGGTCATTTTTTCAGTAATGTCCAATTCTTCATGGCCCCATTTGGGATTTTCTTGGCAAAGATACTTCAATGTTTTGCCATTTTTTCCAACTCATTTTATAGATGAGGAAACTGAGAGAAACAGGGTTGAATGACTTGCCCAGAGTCACCCAGCTAGTAAGTGTCTCAGTGCAGATTTGAACTCAGAAAAAGAATTTCATTAAAAAATGAGCATGTTTTAAAAAATTACAACGGTACTATGTAAAAAAAATTTCTTTTTTCATCAATGAAGATAAAGAGAAAAAAATTTTAAACAAATAAGCATCGTCAAAGGGAATGAATCCATAGAGTTTGTCCAAAACATATGTGTTTCTTCATTTCCTGTCCATTACATTTCTGCAAGGAGGTAAATAATATGCTTTGATAGGTCCTTTGAAGATATGCTTTGCTATTCCATTGATCAGAATTCTTACATCTTTCAAAGTTGTTTTTCTTACAATGTTGCCATCATGTCAGTTGTCTTTCTGATTTTGCTCACTTCACTGTCAGTTGATGCTACACAGCCTTCTCTAAAATTTTCATTTTTTTCTTGTGATGGAAACAGCCTTCAGCTTCCAGAGAGAGGACGATGGAGGCTGAATGTAGAACACAAAATAGTATTTTCATCTTTGTTGTTGTTGTTTGCTTGTTTTTTTTCTCATATTTTTCCCCTTTTAAACAGATTTTTCTTGCTCATCATGATAAATGTGGAAATGTGTTTAGAAGAATTGCACGTGTTTAACCTATATTTGATTGCTTGCTGTCTAGGGGAAGTGGGAGGTGGGAAGGGAGGAAGAAAAATTTGGAACACAAGGTTTTGTGAGGGTGAATTTTGAAAACTTTTTGCATATATTTTGAAAAATAAAAAGCTATTATTATAAAAATAAAATAAAAATTTCTATTTTGTTATTTCTTTTGACAACAATATTTCATTATATTTTTAAAGTGCAATTTGTTCAGATGGTCTCTAATAATCTGAGAGACAATCCAAAGGTACCCTGTGTGATTTTGTTTCTTTTGTTTTTTCCCGTTTAAATCTTCCCTTAACAATTATAAATGATTTTTTGTGATTATTTTACTTGTGATTATTCTGTTTCTCCTCTTGTTGATTTATTATATTCTTACTCACTTCTCACCCCCAACCTTATATTTATTTTCCTACAGCGTTTGATGTGTTTTTATACCACACTGTGTGTGTTCAACCCTTCTTTGACCATTTCAGATAAGAATGAAGTTCATTGGATGCCTGTTCCATGCCCACCCCTTCCTTCATGTTTATATGTTCTTCATAAGCACCACAACTATGAGAAAAAATAAGTTCCATATCCTCCTTCCTCCATTCTACTTTAGTGTATTCCTTCTAAATTTCCAGCTCTTTTCTCTTTTCGAGCCCTCACAACAGAATAGATCCAGCTCTGTTCCTATTTTCCTTTATTTTACTCTTCAATAACCTTCAAAGAAATTTTTGTAGGGTTCCTTAGGGACACATGATTTTTTTTTCCCCAATTAGAATGTTAGCACTACATCATACAGCTTTTTCCAGTTTCTTAAATGCATTTACCTTTCTAGGTTTTTCTGCATGTCTTTGTGTTTGAAGTTTCCACTCAACTCTGGTCTTTTTTTAAAATTAGAAATGCTCTAAAATATTCTATTCTGGTAAAGACCTATTTTCCCCCGATGTTAGATCATACTCAGTTTTTCAGGGTTTTCAGGGTTAGTTATTCTTAGCTAAAAACCTATATGTTTTGCCTTTTGAAATGTATTCTCTGATCTTCTCTGGTTTCTAGTAGAAGTTTATAGATCTTTGTGAATCTGATTGTAGTTCTGAGATATTTGAACTGCTCTTTTTGGATGCTTACAGTATTTTTTCATTGATGTGTGAACTCTGAATTTTGTCTGATATTTTTGAATCTTTTAGAATTCCTTTCAGGGGATAATTAGTGGATTATTTCTTTGTCTTCTGGTTCTAACAAAACAGACCACTTTTAGTTGACATTATTATTCCTTAACTGAGGGGATGCCCATTAGGCATTAGTTGGAGAATAGTTGAATAAGTTATGGTATATGAATGTTATGGCATAGTATTGTTCTATAAGAAATTATCAGCAGGCTGATTTTAGAAAGGCCTGGAGAGATTTATGTGAATCTATGCTAAGTGAAATGAGTAGAACCAAGAGAATATTGCACACAGCAACAGTTTGAATAGGTGATGATCTATTTTAATGGATATGGCTCGTTTCAATGATGAGGTGATTCAGGCCTGTTCCAATAGACTTGTGATGGACGGTGCCATCTGCACCCAGAGACAGGATTGTGGGAATTGAATGTTGATCACAGGATGATATTTTCACCTTTTTTGTTGTTGTTTGCTTGTTTTTTGTTTTCTTTCTCATTTTTTTCCCTTTTTGACCTGATTTTCTCGTGCAGAATGATAATTGTGGAAATATGTATAGAACATTTGCACATGTTTAACATATATTGGATTACTTGCTGTCTAGGAGAGGGGGGTAGAAGGGAGGGAGAAAAAATTGAAACACAAGGTTTTATAAGAATGAATGCTGAAAACTATTTTGCATATATTTTGAAAATAAAAAGCTAGTATTAAAGACAACATTATAATGCCTTATAGTACAAAGATATTAATATTATTAATTTAAATTATGGTTTTCAGGGATTCTGGTGATTCTTAAATTATTTCCCCTTGACCTGCTTTTTAGTTTAGTTGTTTTTGATATGAGATAAGCTTATATTTTCTACTGTTTCTTCAACCTTTATTTTAACTTAAATATTTCTAACTATCTAATGGGATCATTGATATCTGTTTGATTTATTCTGGCTTTTAGGAGTTAATTTCTTGAGTACTTTGCCACTTTCTCCTTAGTTATTCATTCTCCTTATTTCCTTCTGCGTATTTATTAAATTTTTGTTGTCCTAGTGGAAAATCCATTTTCCTTAGAGTTTCTGTTAGTAGTTAGAGAATTATCCAGTTTTTGTGGAGGATCTCTAGATTTTTAATAATTTTAATATTGGTCAGTGTTTTCATTGATTTACCTTTCTCTTCAACTTTAGTTCCTAATTTGGGGCTTTTGTACCTGGGTAGAGATTTGTTCCTTATGTGCTTTTTCACCAGGTGATCAACTTTGGGACTGCTGACCTCTATTTCTCAATATCAGGCTTCATGGATCTTTGAGGCAAGAAGAACTGGCTCTTCAGGTGTTTCTTCTGGTGTTTCATCAACAGTATTGATATTTGCCCAGAGCAGTTGGGGCTAGTCTTATCTTTGTACCAATTCTACTTTACTATGCTAGTTGCGTTTCCCTGCTTTTTCCAGAAAGCCAATGTTGTTCTTAATTGTTCCCATTGTTCCTAATATAAGGTTCAAGATTCCCAATGTAAAACCTTCGGACCACATTGGAATCTTCTCAGAGAATCTCTCCACTTATGCTGTATCCAAACACAGAGACTTTCAGGTCTCACATAACTTTTTTTGGCCAATCTAAGAAGCTAAACTGCATTAACAATGGGTTTTCTGGAGGGGCCTTATACTTCAATTCTAATGCATTTCCTCTGTTGATAATTTCCTATTTATTCTGTTGCCTCTTCCATTACACTTGAGTTTTTGGAGGGCACAGATTGTCTTTTGCCTTTCTTTGTATCCCAGTATATTGTCCAGTGCCTGGCATGTGTTGTACAGTTGGGTCTGACACTTCATGAGCCCATTTGGGGTTTTCTGGACAAACTCATTTTACAGATGATGAGATCAAGGCAAACAAGGTTAGGTGACTTGCCCAGGACCATACAACGAGTATGTGTTCAACTCAACTCTTTCTGATTACCAGTCTTGTCCTCTATCTACTATATCATGTAACTGCCCCTGGAACAGAGAAAGCACTTAATCAATTCTTATCGAATGAATAACAGACCCCCTTTTCTTTTGTCTGTGGGCTTCTGGTTGATTTTTTGTGAAGTTCTAGGAGAGAAGAAGCCATTTATTATAGTTTGTCATTGACTTTATTGATCATTACTCAGTATTTTATGAATTTAGAGTTTTGCTGATGGAAGTACATGGGAGCTGGGTAGTTGAGTTTGGTTTGGGCAGCCATCTTGACAAGAAGCTGAGATCTAGACTTGTAAATACTTAAAGCCAGCTATCCTATTCATGTTCTTTCTTTTTCATGCTAAGCATCCTGGATCAGTTCCTTCAAGTGATCCTGATATGATATGAAATTGAGATCCTTCCCCATTTTTGTTGTTTTGTGCATCTTGATCTCATTTAAATCCATTTCATGTGAAGGTCAAGACATCACCTACAAGATGCCATTGGTCTTCTTCAAGAACAAACAGACAATAATAATTTTGGTTGTTCTCCAGCCTCTCAATATTTTTGTGACATGGACACAATATTTCATTAGAGAATGAACCCAGTACTCTAGATATAGTCTAGGAGAATGAGAATGAGTCATCACTATTTCAGTATTGCTGATGCTTTCAGAATAGTACTGACAATCCCATAGTACATTTTTTTTTCTGACTACCACTCTCTCCCTACCCCCACATTTACAAGGATAGGGAAATGAATGAAATCAGCATTCTGTAATCCTGACTCTTTATAGGTCAGTGTTGGCCCAGGGCATATGATTATTAATGAGATTGGCTTACTCTTTATATCTAGGGAGCTGTTCCCACCTTCAAGTCCCACTTTGATCATTAGAGTTTAGAGCAATGTCATTGTCCTTCAATGCAGTATTCTTTTTTTTTTTTTCTGAGCTCCTCTTTTCATATAGTCAGAATTATTTTTCTGGGAGGGGTTTATTATTTTTACCCAGTTTATTGTTCTTCTATAAAATATTCATCAATTTAAGCAACTTTGCTTATCCTTTGTTACTTTGGGTTTTTGGCTTAATGTTGTACCAGCCATGTGTGCTAAACCCCTTCATTTAAATTAGCCTTTACATCTAGGGTTGTGTAGTTGCAGTGAAAACCCCTTTCAAACATTATTTGTTACATATAAAATTCAGCTTTTTATTGGGGAATGTTAAGGGACAGGTCAATTCTCCAAGAGCTTCCACAGCCGTGGATCATAACATCTGAAGGAGTTGCAGGGCAGCCTTTGCTGACACAGGTGTTACAGACTGGGAATGAGATAAATTGGAGGCAAAGGGAAGAGGAGAGAGGTCAGACAACGCAACAGCCTCTCAGTCAGAGAGGTCAGAGAACAGCAACTGCTTTAGTCTCCTTGCATCATCTTCTCACAAGAGGAGATCCATTCTGATTTGGACCTCCAGCAGCCACTGTCAGGTGCCTCCCGTGTATTCCAACAAGGAGATACAGGACATCAGGATACCTATAACCTACTGACTATGAGAAGTCATTGTGAATTGAAATAATACAATGAAAAAGCCCTGTGTCGGGGGTCAGAGGATCTACGCTAAAATCCTAGCTTTGTCACTTTCTGCCGTTACAATCTCAGGTAAGTAATTTCATTTGACTTCTCCAAATCTACAATAAAATGGTAGATTAGATGACCTTTAAGACCATTTTCAGATTTAAAGTTCATTATCTTTCTAATCTTAGTTAACTGAAGCTCTGGATTCATCTTCTCTTCCCAGCCATATTTTGCCTAGATTCCCTCCTTGCACTGTGTGCTTAAACCAACTATGATTTCTTGCATATGGCATTCGATCTCCCCGCTCTTTAACCTCTTTTGCCTCGAAACCCTAGTTTTCTTTAAAGCTTAGCTCAAATATCACTTCCTCATGCAATTTACCCTGGTCTCTTGACTTACCTCCAACTACTAGGGCACTCTTTGTCCAGATCACATTGTATTTATTTTGTGTGTACTTTGCATTTATTTATCTATCTGCTGCTGTTTCTCCTTCAACAGAATATATATTTCTTGAGGAAGGTAACCACTAAGAGTTTGGCTGCTCCATGTTAAAAAACAAACAAACAAAAAAACATTGCGTTCCTTAATGAGTTTTGTTAGACCCCAGTGGTAGAGTAGAAAGACAGTGCCTTCGGAATCAATGGAATTGATTTTGAATCTTGAATCTGATGCTTGCTACCAATGTGACCTTTGAGAAATCACTTCTCTGTTGACCTCAATTTCCCTCATTTGTAAGAGAATAGAGTAAGACAAAATTCTTACATTCTGGGTCATGACCCCAGGGTTACATAACCAAATGTGGGAGTCATTGAATTGTGATTTGTTATCAGTAAGTGTTTGATTTGTATACTTATTTTATATACCTATATACCCAGGCATAAACATTTCTCAGGTAAAAGGGGGACACAAAAAAGTGTTCTAAGGGTTCCCTAAATTCTCTTCCTACTCTAATCTCTATGTTCTTATGATTATATAATGTCTAAGATCTTTTTAAGTTTAAATCCTATGACCTGCCCATAATCTTAGCCCAGGCTAAGTGCATTAGCACTAGGCATATGCTCTGAGGAAGGAGATAGAAACAAAGGTTCAGTAAAAGCAGAAATGTGCTGAAAATATTTAACAACTGCATACTGCACACTTTTCAGTTTAATCTGCATTGTTAACATTTTCTACATCACTTTATTAAGTCTAAACAATCAATAATACAATAAATCAAGATAATTTATAGCATTTGCTGATTTCTAAGGTATAAATTCGCACGCTGAAAATTTAACAATTATCTCTCACTAGGCCATTCTAGATAGCTCTAGTACAACTCTGATACCAAAAGTATTTATAACAACATTCTTAGTAATAGCAAAAAACTAGAAATGATATGGGTACCCAGAGGTTCACATGCTCCGCTGTCTAGCGCTTATCATATAATCGCTGAATTTCAGAGCTGGAAGAGACTTTAGTGGTTATGTATACAAAAGCAATCACCACTACAATATAATCAGAATATCTAAGGCAGTGACTGTGAGTTCTCAAAAGCCATACCAGTAGATCCAAAGTCTAGTAACTCTTTACTCCTAGGTATTTTTCCAAGCCAGAAATGTTTCAAGGCATTTTTATCTCTTGCTCTTTTTTTTTTTTAAATAACAACCTTTTATTTTTTTCAAAATACATGCAAAAATAGTTTTCAACATTTACCTTTGTAAAAACTTTTATTCCAAATTTTTCTACTTTCCTTTCCACCTCCCCCTTCTCCTAGACAACAAGAATTCCAATATAGATTAATGTGCAATTCTTCCAAATGCATTTCCACATTTATTATGCTGTATAAGAAAAATCAAATCAAAATCATCTCTAATTTATTAATACTCTCTTTAGAAATACTTAAGAAGACACAATAAAAGGTGAAATGACAGCTCAACTCAAGGAAGATTTGATATGATATCACCTCTTAAGATTCCTCATGAAAATTTCACAGTCACTGAAGAATCAGCTATAAATTGATCTATATCTAGTAACCATATAGTAATTGTTAACTCTTGAGATTTAAATGGGCAAAGGATTATAGTTAACTTTTTGATGGACTCCTAGAAAATCAATAAGAGAAGAGTTCTCTTTACTCATTACCCTTTCCTTTTATAAATCAAAAAATTGAAGCCTAGAGAAGGAAATTGACTTGACCAAAGTTACCTCTTTTCTAAGTAATTTACCAATATTTCAATTTAGATTCATCACTTCAAGGCCAGATTTTTGTATATAAGTAGAGGCAGATCTTCATTCTAAATAAAAGAAACATTTTTTGTTTGATTATAACTGTTCCAAAGTGGAATAGACGGCTATGAAAATAATGGATTCCTTACATGGAAGTTTTTGAGTAAGCCTATTGGATTTCATGAATAATTCCTGAAAAAGTGGTAGAGAGCATTTCTCTTCATGTATGGGTTAGACTCAATATATATTTTTTGTCTCTTAGAACTTTGAGAGCCTAGAACAGACAAGGAAGTAGGAGTTCCTTTACCCTCAGATTCATCCATTCTTTGACTGAGGTTTGGGTGATACTGAATTCTTTTTAGGTTAATTTCAAGAATTCTACTGAGAGCGTATAAAGGCATAAAGTGAATTTGATTCATTTCATATCCATGAGCTTTTATGCAAGAAGATTCATCTTCTTTAGTTTTAATCTGACTTCAGAAACTTACAAACTTATGTGACCTTGAACAAATCACATAACCATGTTTGCCTTAGTTTCCTCATCTGTAAAAGGAATTTAAGAAAGAAAGGACAAACCACCATAGCATTTGGCAAGAAAATCCCAAATGGAGTCCCAATGAGTTGGATAAGATGAAAATAACAAATTTCTTCTTTTTTTGTTCATGGGTACCATATATCACTGTGGCTATATAAAAATGACAAGATAGAAAACATTCTATCCTCTGTGTAACTGCACCCTGCTATATCCACATCTGGAGTATTATGTAGGATGGATAGAAATATCTTCATTTTCCTTTCCTTAGACAAATGGAGAAGATTTAGAGAATTGCACCTGAAGTTGCAAGGAAAGTTTCTTCATTTCCAATATATTTGTTCCACAAATGTTTAGTGAATGAATAGTTGAATGGGCAGAATAGGAGGGAGGCAGCCAGGAGCAGAAACAGATGTTTGAACAAAGTTGAAATTTTATGTGTATTTCAAGTGGAAGTTCAACAACATTTTAATAATCATTTATTAAGTTTCTACTAAGAATAACATAGTGAAATGGATAGAGATTTGAACTTGAAGTTTAAAATATAGGCTTTCAAGTCCTGCCTATGCTGATTCTATACTATCTACATGATTTTAGGTGAGTACCCTCTGAGCACTAGGGAGTTTATTATAACTTTAAAGTTTAGAGAAGTCAATGAAATGAATCTTTAGAAGATGTTCTCTACCAGAAGCTCTTAAAACCAATAGTTGCAGATTAAAATTTTAAAATCCATGCATTAATTCACAAAGCAAAGCTAAAAAAAATTCAAAAATATCCTGCCTTTAGGATATATATATATATATATATATATATATATATATATATATATATAATGTAGCGCGGTGTGTGTGTGTGTGTGTGTGTGTGTGTGTGTGTGTGTGTGTGTATTCATCCAAATAATTTATTATTCTAAGTATATCTTCTTTTCTCATACTAGAACACAGACTCCTTAAGATCAGGGATTGTTGCATTTTTGTCTTGATTCTCAAATACCGAATATAATATCTGCCACATGATAGACATTTAATAATTTGCTGAATTCAATGAAGGGGACAGCTTGTCTGATCTGAGGATCTTAGATTCAGAACTAGAATGATCTTCAGTAGCCATTTAATTACATTTCTTTACTTTAAATGTAAGGCAAATGAGGCCCAGAGAAGTTATATGAATTAGTTCTTATTGAGTGTTCTGTGAGGGGAAGAGTACTTGGGGAAAGGGGGTAGGTTGGTCTAGAGAGCTACTGAGGTTGCCTCAAATTCTGAAATTCAATGATTCAACCTTATTAAATAGCCCAGGCTGTTCCCATAGCTGGCTTCCAAGCTCATAGCCCAGCTGTGCAGAATCTTCTGCCGTCAGCAACATTTTGACCATACCCATCACTTTTCTAATGGGGAAACAAGCCTGTCTGATTATTAAGCACTTCTCTTTCCTAATAAGTTTTGCCATAATTTATTTGGTAGTTTGATAGACAAAAAAGTATTTCTGCCCCATGTCTTTAATGTAACAAGAGTGTTAGCAATGCTTAATGATGGTGGGAATCACTTTCTAATACATAAAACATAAATATAGCAAAAGTGAACAAATGAGCCATAACTCTCCCTAATGGAAAGCATTCCCCCCCTTTTGTGGTCAATAATAAAAAAAAAAGATATGAAAAAAACATCTACAATCTTTCCTCATTAATTTGGTATAGGCTCATTCTGTGCCCCTGCCAATTGTCCAGAATGCTTTCTGCAATATAATGAGACTGTTTATTAACACTAAGAAGGCTTCCTTGATATCAAAGCTGGTAAGGTTGCTATAGTAACAGTGCTGAGGCATTTGACATTCATCATGTGAAATCCAGCTTCCCCTCATACTTATAAGGTAAGGTTAAAGGGAACCCAGGGCTAAATACAGGTGTTTTTTGGGAACTGGACCCCTTTATTTGGGTGTTAAATGTCATGAAGCTGACTTCAGGGTTATAGTAAAAAAGAAAAGATACATGTCTACAAAGATGAATGATTTGATAACTTTAAATAGCTGAGTATATCCACATGTACATATATATACACACATATAAATACACAAATATACATATAGGTAGTTTGCATACACATATGTGTAAATAAAGATGCAAGTATAATTAATGTTTGCTTTTAGCACAGCTAAATTGGATTTTAGAAAACGATTCACAACATTTTCATAGCAGTATGTAACTGCCTCTGATCAATTTGAGCTTTTTGCTCAAACCAAGGACAAAGGTCCTCGAGTGTTCCTTAAACTGGGTTGCTGTGATATGCCAGAAAAAGTGACAGATTTGAAATTTAGGGAGCCATGTTTCAATCCTAGCTCTATTTACCATTCTGGTAAACTTAACTTATCTGGGCTTCAGATTTTTTTTTTTTATCAATAAAGTGAGACAGAGATTGGATCAATTCAAGTACCTTTCACAGCTAGGGAGAGATTTCATAACCAAACAAGATATAGAAGGTAACAAAAGAGAAGACAGACAATTTTGATTCCATGAAACTGAAAAGATCTTGAAAATGAACAAAATCAATGCAACTTGTATAAGAAAAAAAGATATTTATTTGGGAAGGGGTGTTATGAACCATCTCTGAAAAGGATTTAATAGTCCAGATATATAGGTGGCTTTCACAAACATAAATAAATAAATAATGAAATAATATAATATTTATTAAATGCTTCCTGATACTTTTCCTTCTTACCAACTATCCCCGATCTTTCTTAATGTTACTTGGTATGGTCAGTCCTTAAGAAAGCAATATTTTCTGAGGCATTCACATAATATTATTCTGATAGTTCTATGACACCTTCTGGAATAAATGCCTCTTAACTTATTGCCTTGATTTGATTTATAAGTGTTCTCTGCAAATTTGCGAAGTATCTTTTATAAATGAGGTTTATAATATCTTTTTTTGATATCCTAGTTTACATGTCTAAATTACAATTCTTCTATTTATTTTCTGGCTGATTTTAAACAAGTCACTTTCTCTTTCTTGGTTTTAATTTCCCCTTCTCTTAAATGGCATGTTAGATAAGATATTCACTAGCTTCATGAGCCTATGAGCTACTATTATATAAACAACTTGAAATCAGAAACAGTGCCTTATCTCATCTATTTATTTGTTCCAGAATCTTAAACAAGGTTTTTCATTTTATAGGAACAATGTTGTTGTTTAGTCATGGCCAATTCTGTGTGGCCTAATGGACTTTGTCTATGGATTTTTCTTGGCAAAGATACTGGAGTGGCTTGCCATTTCCTTCTCCACTATATTTTCATTTTACAAATGAGGAACTGCAGTAAATAGGAGTTAACTCACTTTTGACAGGATCACATTTGTGTAAGTGTGCATGCATGTATATGTATATATATAGTTATAGTTATATAGAAAATCAAATATAGTTATATGCATATATGTATGTTTTCCAATTGTGTGTATTTGTGTATATGTGTGTATACACACACACATATACACAAATACACACAATTGGAAAACATACATATATATATATATATATATATATATATATATATATATACACACACACACACATATATGTATATATGTATCCACATCTACAATTTATGTAAGACTTTACATTTATCCCTATTCAATTAAAGTCTCAAATATATTCAAATCACTGTGTTCCATATTAGGAATGCAAATAACTCAGATTTCATCATAAAAACAATGCTAAGGGAATGAGAGGATACTGGGACATAAATAGATTTGTTCTCCAGGACAGCTAAATTTTAAATATAATATGATATACTATTACATAAACTGACTATATATATATATGTACATTTACATATGTATCTATACACATATATACAATAGAAACAAATATGCTTTTTAAAAATTAGAATAAAAATAATCATGTTGATTTTAACCATTATTGTCTGTACTGTTATTGACTTTTTGAAAACCGATATTCTTAGTACCCTGACACAAATGAATGGGAGCAGAAAGTGCATCCTGATATTCATGGACCCAACAACTTTACCCAAATGGACTTTTATCCTTCCTGGTATTTATTGCTGAGAATTCTAGTAGTTTTTTCTACTGCTGTCCACATAGTTGATTCTGAAGTTTAAGTTTAGTTGAAACTTATTCCATGACTCCTAAGCTGCCACAAATGATTTTAAGCTTTCTCAAATGGATGTCTCCTGGGTATAACAAAACCAGGGGGACTGTTTGATCACTTCAAATTAAAGGCAATGTGAAATTTTCTGGCTTGAAGATCAGGCCATGCCCTCTTCCATAATAGGAGAATTGACTGGAGCCAAATTCACTCCCACTTTATTGGGATCTGCCAAAATAACAGCACTTGTCAAGGATGGTCAGGGAAGGCTTGTTTCATGGGGATAAATTGAATTTGCAAGCTAAGATAATCAGCTATTGATTGAAAGGGTGATCTGAGGTTCTGAACTGCTTTTCTAGCAAATGATTTTCTTCTTCTGGTGTCTTTACTAGTCTTATATCATGGCAATTACTTATTCTCATCCAAGGTCCATCCTTTAAGAGAAGGGGATGAGAAAAGGGCTACATTGGCTCAAAGCTGTCTTTAGGTCAGTCCTAGAGTTTGGAGGACAAATCTGTCACAGACCCCTCCCCACTCCCTTAGTATCCTTTTATGGAAGATATCTGAGATCTTCACATTTCCTACAAGGAACACAGTGATTTGAATGTATTGTGTACTTAATAAATTTAATAAAGAAAAACGTAAAGTCTTATAGTTGGATTAAAAAGTCAATTCCACAAGTACAAAATGGAGTGATAAACCAAGATAGCAATTCATCTGAGATAAACTTAAAATTGTTTTTAGCATATTGCAAGCTCAATATAAATCAACATTGTGATAGGGAAGTCTAAAAAACTAATGTGATCTTAATTCAGTTACTTTCAATGGACAATTACCAACATAAGACTTGAGTGCTAATATATCAGATTCAGTGTTTATTTGTGCTGATCTTCGGCTTGGAGAATAGAGAGAGAAGAGAAACAGAGAGAGATAGATGGAGACAGAAAAAGAGACAAGACAGAGTTAGAGGTGATGGAGAAATAGAAAAACAGAGACAGATGATAGAGAGAGAGATACACACAGAGACAAAAATAAAGACAGAGGCAGAGGAAAAGACAGAGTGAGAGAGACAGAGAAACAGAACGGAAAAAGACAGAGAATAGCTTACAAGTAAGGGAAAAGGATGTGTTCATTTTCACTTACTTCATACTGGTCAAATTGTACCTGGTACTCAGCACTATGTTTTAGGGAGTATATGATTAATGGGAGAGCATATAGAGGAGGGTAACTGGCATGGTGAATGGGTTTAGGAACATGCCATGTGAAGATTCTCTTGAAGGAGTTTTGGGTTATTAAATCCAAAGAAGAGAAGACTTAAAAGGGACAGGATAGTTGCTATCAAGTATTTAAAGGATTGTTAAGGGAGAGAGTAATTGAGTTTGTTTAGTTTGTTCCCAGAGGGCATACCTAAGAACAATGGGTAAATGTTTTAACAAGACACATTTCTATTTGGTGTAAGGCAGAAATCACTGTGCTAATATTTGAGCTATTCTAAAGTATAATGAATTGTCTCATGTTCACTAGATCCTTCTTCACTAGAAGTTTTTATGTGAAAATGAGCACTTCTCATGAATGTTTTAGCAGAGATTCATGTTAATATATAGATTAGGCTAGATGCTTTCTGAGGTCCTTCTAACACTAAGAATTGGTGAAACTTTTCAACATTCATTTAGCTGAATCTTTAAAAGAATTGTCAATAAAGAAGAGGTAGAGTATAGAAGGAAACAGAGAGTCTTTGATCCTCACACCTCCTTCTCTTGCTGATCATATATAGATAAATGTCATTGTCTATCTAGCCTTAGTATGTTAAATCTACTAAACATAAATATCTCTTTGATGCTTAGGGTTATGTGATTTTGCCCATCAATTCTAATTTTGAGTTTTTGTAGAGGGCCTGGGATATTGGGTTCCATATATTTGGAACCTAGGAAACCCCTTAGGATATTTTATTCTCTGCTAGATCCCTAGAAAGGCTATTTTCTTCTTATTATCCTTCCTCCCATGTAATAAAATATTTTCCACTTTATTGAAAGTTTTAGTAAAAGTTTTATTGCATTTTCATTTCATCTATTTGGCAGTGATGTCTACAACAATGACAATGTCATCCTCCAACAAGAAATGGACACTGTTGACTTCCATTGTCACATCCTGCAGAGTAAGTTAAAGACAACTATCTGAAGGTGGTTGAAGGAAGTGGAAAATCTGTAGAAGGGAAAGAGGAGCAGGAAGAAGAGTACAAAGAGTACAAAGCAAGAAGACAATGGAAAGATCAGGAAGAAATCTTTGAGGTTCAAGATAATCTCTCCTTGGTTCTAAGAGTTCTTGCAGCTTTGTCCTTTGCTTCTGCCTCTGCTTTTTTCAGCCTCCAGCCAGCACAAAGGTGGAAAATGGAATGGATCTGAATCCTCTTGCTCAACTTTGTCTCCAGCCAGCACCAAAGTGGAAGTTGCAATGAATCTGTCTTGCCTCCTAGAGAGGGCTTCTGGCTCTCCCAGAGTGCTCTGTGTCTGTCCCAGAGTACTCTCTGGCCCTAAGAGCTTCTTGCTTATATGAGCTCTCTAAAGATGTGAACACACGCATTGTTTCTCAGTTCTACTTAGTACTTTGTTTCTTCTGGCCCATAACATCAACTTGTAAGATCAGATCAATCATACTGAACCATGCTAAATTAGATAATTATTGTCTCTATCAATTCTAATGACTTAACAGTTTGTAAAGATTTTAACATCTATTATGTATTCAACGCTCAAAATTCAAAGAGCAAGTCAATTAATTTTCTTTTCCTTAGTTTCCTCATCTGCAAAATGGACTGGAGAAGGAAATGGCAAACTACTCCATTATCACTGCTTAGAGAATCCCAAATGGGGTTACAAAGAGACAGATGTAATTAAAATTTACAATGGAGTCCAAAGAACTTGTCTTTTTACAATTGATAATGGCCTTAAATCAGGAAATTGTAAAGAGCAAGGCTACCCAAATTTCAAAAACACTACTCTGAGTGCTATCACTGGAATCAGAATAGTTAAATGACATACACTCAATTAACTTCTCCCCCTAACATATAAAGATATTTCTATAGTCTTTTTCTGTTACCACTCATCCTTGTATTTAAGTCATGTACAGAAAAGAGTTAACTACTGACTTAGCAGAAAAATAAATAACACTCTACATCTGCCTGTCTCTATAAAACTTGAAATGAATGACATAAAAAAATGTGAATCTATGTGAACAGTGTTATTTTGTGAAAGTATCTACTATATGAAAGTAGTATATATTTATATATATTCTTTTTGAGGTAATAATCTATATTTATATCTATTTCTTGCTTTCTAAGGTTGGTGAAAAGAACTGAAGACTCCCCAAAAAACAAAACTACATGTAAATACCATATAATTGTCTTCAAATATTTGAAGAATTGTCTAGAAAGTCTAGAAATGTAGACTTACATGTCTAAAAAAAAATGTAGAGTGTTTTTTTTTTAAACAGCTTTTTATCTTATTCATATTAGTCATATCCAGACATCATCATCATCATCTCTCTCCACATACATGAATACAAATTAATTTATATAAACAAATATTTTCTATACATATATCTATATTTAAAACATTAAAATGCCAATCTATATGTATATATGGATTTGTCTACATATATATGTATACATATTTTTTTAAGGAAAGGAGAGGCAATCAAGTTCAATCAATTTGCCCAGGGTCATACAGTTAGGAAGTGTCTGAAGCCAGATTTATATTCACCTGTAAGCTATCACCATTTTTCTAATTGTTCAGATCTGACTTTATTTGTGTGCAAAGTGTTTTGTAACTGTGTTTATGTAGTTCCTGGGTTTGTCTAGGCAGGTAAACTACAGCATATTTTATATTGTCTACAATTATTTTATTTAGTTAGTTACTAATTAATTCTTTTTGCAAGACATTTGGGATTACACAGCTAGTAAGTATTATGTATGGGCTGAATTTGAACTCGGTTCCTCCTCACTCCAGGGCTGGTGATATATTCTTTACAACCATCCAGCTGCCCCTATAGTTATTATAAATAGATTTTCTTTTTATTTCTTGCATTTATATATATATACACATACATATATATATGCATATATATGTGTATATATATATATATATATATATGTATGTATATATGGGTTATATATACTGATGTTTTATGTGAGATTATTTTTATCCAGTCATTTTATTAAAGTTGTTAATAATTTTAAATAATTTTTCATTGATTTTCTAAGATTTTCCAAGCATACCATCATATTATCTGCAAAGATTGATAGTTTTATTTCCTTCATTGCCTATCCAAATTTCTTCAAATTTTCTTCTCTTTTTGCTGTAGTTAACAACTCTAGCACAATAGTACAAACAGTGGTGATAATTGGCATGCTTGTTTCATCCTTGATCTTATTGGGAAGGTTTCTAGC
The DNA here is from genome assembly GCF_016432865.1 of Antechinus flavipes. Lineage (NCBI taxonomy): Eukaryota > Metazoa > Chordata > Mammalia > Dasyuromorphia > Dasyuridae > Antechinus > Antechinus flavipes. The sequence goes on from NC_067400.1 coordinate 601,711,525, forward strand.
TTATTCCCATTACAGATAATACTTATTGAAGGTTTTAGATAGATGCTATTTATCATTTTAAGGGAAGCTCTATTCCTCTGTGTTCACATTTATTTTTTTTCCCTTCTTTTATACGTAAGAAAGAGTTTTGTATTTTGTCAAGTACTCTTTTCTTCATCTATTAAGATGATCATATGATTTTATTGTTAATTATATGGTCAACTGTGGTGTTAGTTTTTCTAATACTGAACTAGCTCTGCATTTCTGGTATAAATTGCATCTCATTATAATATGTGATCTATGTGATATATTTAGTTACAATCTCCTTGCAAGTATAATATTAAAATTTGCATCCATATTCATTAAGGAAATTGGTCTATAATTTTCATTCTCTGTTTTCACATTTCCTGGTATTCCTTCCTGGGTTTCAGCCCCATATTTGTGTCATAAAAAGTATTTACTGGGACTCCTTCTTTGCCTATTTTTGCGAATAGTTAATATAGCTATGAAATTAATTGTTCTTTAAATGTTTGGTAGAAATCACTTTCAAATTCATCTGTTCCATAGATTTTCTTTTCTTTATGGAGTTCATTGGCATCTTGTTAATTTTTGTTTCTCCAAGATGGTATTAAGTATGCTATTTTTATTAAGGTAGGCTATTTATATTTTGGTAAATATTCATTTTATTTAGATTGTCAGATTTATTGGCATATAATTGGACAAAATTGGCATGTAATTGAACAAAATAACTTTTAATAATTGCTTTAATTTTCTCTACATTGGTAGTGAATCCTCTTTTTTTTTCATTTTTGATGCTGGTAACTTTGGTTTTCTTATTTATTTTTAAGTCAAATTAACTAATGGTTTAATCTGCTTTATGGACTTAAAAAAACTAGCTTCTAGCTTCATCAATTTGATGGTTTTCTTTATATTTTATTAATCTCTTTTTTAATTTTCAGAATTTCCAATTTAGTGTTTAATTGGATAATTTAAATTCTTTTTTTTTAGCTCTGTGCCTAATTAATAGATCGATTCTTTCTCTATTTTATGTATATAGGCATTTAAATATGTTTCCCCCCAATTCACTTGGCTTTCTATCATTTCCCCCTTTTCTTTCCCTCTTTTCTTCCTACTTCCATGTAGTATAAGATAGTTTTTTAGACTCCATAAAATGTGGATGTTATTGCACATTTCAGTCAGTTCCAAGGAGAAAAAGATTCAAGAATTGCCCCTCCCATCTTCCCCTCTACCATAAAAACTAATTTGTCACTTTTTTATGTGAGAAAATGTATCCCATTTCCGTTTTCTTTCTACCTTCTCCTTGTATATCCCTTTTTCTCACCCCTTAATTAAAAAAAATCCCATCATAGGCAACTCATACTTGTGTTCTCTATCTATGGATTCTTTAAACTGTCCTAATCATGATAAAATTTGTAGGAGTTACAAATATCATCTTTTAATGTAGGAAGGTAAACAATTTAATTTTATTTAATCTCTTGTTTTCTATTTTCTGTTTACTTTTTATTCTTCTCTTGAGCTTTATATTTTAAAATAACATTTTTTTTTTTGGAGTTCATGATTTAGACATAAAAGGTGATACTACAAGCAAATTAGAACAAATTAGAATACTATACTTCTCAGATCCGCGGAGAATAAAGGAATTTATGGCCAAAGAAGAACTAGAGAACATTATGAAATACAAAAATGGATAATTTTTATTATGTTAAATTAAAAAGGTATTGTACAAATAAAACTAATGAAGCCAACATTAGAAAGGAAGCAGAAAACTGGGGAAAATTTTTTTTTCATCTAAGGGTTTTGACAAAGACCTCATTCTAAAATGTATAGAGAATTGACTCAAATTTATAAGAATACAAGCTATTCTCCAATTGATAAATGATCAAAGGATACAAATAGATAATTTTCAGATGAAGACATTATAAACATTTCTGATTGTAGGAAAAAATGCTCCAAATCACTATTGATTAGAGAAATCCAAATTAAGACAACTATGAGGTAATACTACATGCTTCTCAGTTTGGCTAAAATGATAGGAAAAAAGAAGGATAAATGTTAGAGGAGATGTGGGAGAACTGGTATACTGATACATTGTTGGTGGAGTTGAACTCATCCAATCATTTTGGAGTGCAATTTGGAACTGTTTAAAGAGTTATTAATCTGATCTAGCAGTGTGTCTACTGGGACTGAATTCCAAAGATATAAAAAAGGAAAAGGAGCCCACATGTGCAAAAATATTTGTAGCAGCTCTTTTTGTAGTGTCAAGGAATTGGAAACTCAGAGGATGCCCATCAGTTGGGATATGACTGAATAAGTTATAATCTATAAATGTTATGGAATATTATTGTTCTGCAAAAAAATTGGTTAGCAGGATGATTTCAGAAAGGCCTGAAGAGACTTACATGAAGTGATGCTAAATGAAGATAGAGCAAACAAGAGAACATTAAACATAGCAACAACAAAATTATGTGATGATCAACTTTGATGGATGTGACTCTTTTCAATAATGAGGTGATTCAGGCCAGTTCCAATGTGATGGAGACAGACATCTTCATCCATAGAGAGGATTGTGGCAACTGAATGTGGATCACAACATATATTTTCACCTTTTTTTTTTTTTTTTGCTAGGGCAATTGGGGTTAAGTGACTTGCTCAGGGTCACACAGCTAGGAGGTGTTAAGTGTCTGAGATCAGATTTGAACTCAGGTCCTCCTGATTTCAGGGCTGGTACTCTACCCACTGTGCCACTACCCCTATTTTCATCTTTTGTTGTTACTTATTTGCTTTTGTTCTTTCTCATTTTTCCTTCTGATCTGACTTTTCTTATGCAGCATGATAAATGTAGAAACATGTATAGAAAAAAATGTGTTTAAGATATATTGTATTACTTGCTGTCTATGTCTATGATGGAAGAGAGGGAGAGAATTTTGGAACACAAGGTTTTTCAAGGATGAATATTAAAAACTATCTTTGCATATATTTTGAAAATAAAAAGCTATTATTAAAAATAAAATAGCATTTTCTATTTAATTCCAGTCTTTTTTATCATTAATGCTTGAAATTACTCATTAAATATCCATTTTTCCCCTGAAAGATTATGCTCAGTTTTGGTTGGTAGGTGACTCTTGGTTGTAATCCTACCTCCTTTGCCCTACAAAATGTCATATTCCAAGGTTTCTTCTATACGGTTTACATCAATCATTTCTTGAAATATGATGTCTAGGCTCTGTTTTGTTCATGATTTTCAGTTATTCTGCTGATTCTTAAATTCTCTCTCCTTAATTTATTTTCTGGGTCAGTTTCTTCCAATGAAAGATTGCACATTTTCTTCATTTTTTTTCATTCTATTGATTTTGTTTTATTGTTTCTATGCGCTTAATGGAGTCATTAGCTTCAAAATGCCCAAATAAAATTTTTAAGGAATCATTTTCTTCAGAGAGCTTTTGTATTTCTTTTTTTTCCCCATTGGCTAATTCTACTTTTAAAGGATGCATTTTCTTCAGTGAACTTTTGTCTATCTTGATACTTTCTTTTCCAAGCTGTTGACTTGTTTCATGATTCATAAATCATTTTTTTTCATATTTTTCTCCTATCTTTTTATTTGATTAGAATTTTGGTGAATCCTTCTGGGAATTCTTTTTTTTTGAGGGGAACTAACACCAGCTCATACTTTTTTAATTAAGGCTTTGCATATAGCTGTTTTGACATTGCCCTCTTCTCAGTTTGTATTTTTATTTCCCCCTGTTATTATAATATTATAATTATAATATGGTCTATTCTATGAGCAGGTTCTTTTTTATAATTTTTGCTTATTTTCCATACCACTACCACCCACCCACCCACACCACTCTTCCTCATCATCCTTTAAATTTTATATTAAAGTTGTACTCTGCTCCTGGAGTGTTGAGTGAACTATTCCAAGGTACAGATTTGTCTTGTTGCTGTTTTCAGAACTAATTATAGGAATTTGTAAGTTTTCAGTTCTTCCAAGGTAATATGACCTAGAGAGAAGTATTGGTCATGGCTCTTCTAGCCTGTACAATGGTCTATGAGTGACTGCAAACACTATTTTCCTGGAATTATGACCAAGTTTACCACTTTCCTATAGTCACATGTTCTAGTATAATAGTGCTTCTCTTCTCTCTGGAACTGTGACATTTATACATGTTTGACCAATGCAACAGAATCCTGCAAACTACTGTGCTAGGAAAGTGTTGCCTGTAATTTCCTTCTGACCAGATGTATAGTCCCTTTATTGTCTGTAGACTAATAACTCTGGAAGTCACAGCTGCTAATTCACTCACCCCTGTGACCTGTGCTGGCTATCTGGGGTGCCAATTGTACTAGACTGCATTATACTCTCAACCCAGTGAGATAGAACTTTTATGTTAACTTTCTAAGTTTCTTAGACCAAAAAAAGTTTTATCCCATTCTTTTGTTGGTTCTGGTACTCCACAATTTGTTTTGTAGTGTTATTTTAAAGTTGTTTGATGGAAAATGTGGGAGAACTCAGTCCTAAGTCCCTTCCTTTACTCTGTCATTTCTGGCTTCACACTGTGTGAGACATTTACAATCTAATAATTCTTATGTTTTCTTCTCAATATATTTTCTACCACAGTGGTTTCTTATGAGATTCCTCATATTTTTATCTATTTTTCAGTCTTTTGACATTACATGTTACAGAATGTATTCATTGGATTCTATTTTGTCCATTCTACTTTTCAGGGAATTTGTGGTTTGGGCAAAGTTCTGTCATGCCAAGCTGTTAATTCCTATTCCAATTCTTTTTCCATAGCTTTTCTTTATTTTCTGCTTTCCTTTCAATGCTCTTATTTAATTTTTCCCTAAAATTAACCCTTTAAAAATCTTGCTTCAGTTCTTCCAGCAATTCTAATTAATGTTGTGCCCAAGCTGTGTTTCTTTGAAACTTTGTGGCTGTTTTTAGAGTCATTCTCTTCTTCTGGGCTTATGTTTTGGACATAAATAAAAAAATAACAATAAAAAATAAAATTTTATGGTGTGATTCTTTCTTTGCTCTTCAAGCTTACTTCCTCATTTTTTGACTTTATGTTAGTGTTAAGCTTTCTCCATTTTTAGAGGGGAGGTCTGGGCTGGTCTTATTCCTACTTTTTGGAGTACTAAGTGTTTTATTTTTCCAGGTTCTGAAAGACTGCCAACGCTAGGAATCTGTGAGCTTTCAATAATACCAAGATGATGTGATTTAAGGCAAAATGTTAGAAACTCCACCCTTACCTGAGCTCTGCAGTTTGGGATCTGGGAAATAGAAGGCTGCTGGACTCAGCTGCTGAGATGCTGTTCAGAGCAACAGAACTGTCAGATTCCCTTTGGTCTGCTATTCTTGTCAGGCTACTTCCCCGAAGGTTTCAGACTGGGTTAAAAGATGCCATTGAAATCCTTCTCTAGTCTTGAGGTCTGAGCCACAATGCTGCTGCTTCCTTCTGGATTACTTTATTGCTTGAAACAAAATCTAGGGCTTATAACCACTTCTCACCTTGGGCTGCCACTCCAGGTAGAAATTCTTTCCTTGATTTACACTAACTCTACTACCCACAACTAGGAAGTTAATGACAAATGTTGCCATTTTCCACCTGTTCCTGCATGCTGCTCAAAATCCTGCTGCATTGATAGGGATATGGGACTTCTTCTTGCCCTTGAGAATAGTCTTTGGGCAGGAGGATGTTCAATCCTATAATCCTGGATAAGACACAGACTTTTTTATCTCCTTATTCTATCTTAGGCTGGTGTTTTTCTTGGATTTCCTCATCAAGATTCTGTCTGGTGTGTTTCCTAAATTTATTTGGAGAAATTGTTTTTTCGGGGGAGCTTTCTCTATTCCCCCCCACTACTCTACTAATCTTGTTCTCCTTTGACACATTGGTATTTACAACTTTTTACAATTTGGCCCCTTCTTAACTTTGACTCTTCAGACTTAATTTTTCTCTTTTCGTTCTGTGGTCTTGCCACACTGGCCTTCTCTCTGTTCCTCATACATGCTATCCCATCTATGTACTTTCATAATAAGATTGTGTGAAGTGTTCAAGGAACACTAGCATCTGTGTTGTGAGGATCTTTGAGCACTTTTCAGGACTGCTTTTCACTTTTGCTGTTTAACTGGAGCATAGCTTTCACTTGTGAGTCCAAAAACCTGGAGTATGTGCAGTGGCCAGACATCAGTAGTCTCAGCAGATGGACTAAACCAGGTTGAGAGTAATTGATGGACCTTCAATGCATTGGTGAATTAGAGGATTGTCTATCCCTAGCATGGGAAGACTGGCCATGTTTTGGCCATGAAAGTGGCCAAAACACATGGTATGGAGTTCTTAGAGCTTGGTCAGGTATGAAACCACCAGTTATCCCCTGCATCCTGGGCCATTGCCAGTCTCCTGCCTTTTATCTCACCACTGGACTTTGATGACTTTGGATGAGAACGAGGCAGATGATTTTGTGCAAACCTGCTTCACTTAAAGCCAATTCGTAGACGAATCAAGACATCACCTATGATGTCATAGGTCCATTTTGAAAATGAAGGACAAATAACTGCTTTCCATTGGCTGTGTGCTATATTTGTATTGCACTCCCTTCTTATCTTGCATTTTGGAATCCATAGCTTCTTTTAAAACACAGTTTAACTGTCACTTTCTTTATTAAACCTTTCACTCTCTCTCATTGTGGGGAGATTTACTCTCCAAAATCTGTTCTATTTAATTTATATTTCTTCTTTACACACATATATGTGTGTGTATGTGTTGTCTCCTTCATTAGAAAGATCTAGGACTGTTTTATACTTGGCTTTGAGTCCTTACTGCTTAGCAAAAGGGTTTGCTTTTATACATATTTAGCCTTTGATAAATGCTTGTTGATTGATTGGTTGGGTGACAATATGATCTTAGCCTTTTAACTCTAACTTTTTAAGACTTTGACTTTGACTAGTTTTTATATTCATGGAGTTCGGTAATTATTTCTATTTTTACCATGTTTCAAAGCTGGATCTTCAAATGGCAACTACTAGACAATTTTAGTCTCATCATTATCATCATTTTCAAACACCTCAGATGACAGTAGGTTAGGCAGCTAAGTGTCTCGGTGGAGAAAGCATTGCGCCTGGAGTCAGGAATACCTGAATTAAAATCTGGCCTCTGATATTTATTAGCTGTATGATCCTGGGCAAGGCATTTAATCCTGTTTGCCTTAATCCATCGGAGAAGGAAATAGCAAACCACTCCCACATCTTTGCCAAGAAACCTCATGGACAATATAGTCCGCAAATTCACAAAGAACTGGACACGAGTGAACAGCAACAGCAATGTTTGGTAATTTTCCTTGTACAATGGATTAGTTCTGGACATTGTAAAAATGAATTGAAAGTATATCCCTAGTCCCATTCAAATTTTGAAAATGTGAACTCCCATTAGGAGTAAGAGCAAGTCACTTCACCCTGTTTGCCTCAGTTTCCTGATCTATAAAATGAACTAGAGAAGGAAATACCAGACCACTCTGTGCTAAGAAAACTCCAAACAGGGTCATGAAGACTCAGATATGACTAGAAAATGAACAATATTCTCTTCCTCAAAATGTTTGCTAGTCACATATTACTTTTGTATATCCTTTCCTAGTGTGTTTCTTGCAGTCTATACTTTGCACTTTTGAAATGTAGTGGGATAGCACAGTGATATAAGAAGAGGTATTTTCCTTATATTTTTCAAAAGTGGTTAATAAATGATTTTTAATTAGGAGTAGGTTTTTTCCCTAGCACAATAACCACTAAAAGAATGTCAGAATCTATAGTTTTGAGTGGATTCTGATAAAATTCCTCTTTGGAAATTGGAGATGGCTTTTAGGAAAGATACATACATATAATGTACATATGTGTATATGTGTGTATACACACACACACATATACACACAGAGGCACACATATAGACATATATACATATATGCGACACACAGAAAGACAGAGACACAGAGATAATGGCAGAGACATAGAGAGAGAGAGAGTAAAAGAGAATTGATCATTTTGAGATATTAGAGCATCCAGAGGGAATCCATGGGATGATACTCAAGTGGGAATTTGCAATAAAACATGAAAAAGAATTCATTAGAATGAGAAAACATGGATCACATTCACAAAGTCCTCAGTTTGTAGCTGGAGGCATCTTAGAAGTGAAAGGCCAGTCCACTTATTTTGTGAAGAACTGCGGCCCAGAGAGGCTAAATGTCAGAGATCAATGTCTTCCAAAAAAAAGTAGAAGATGTAGAAATGAAGCCCTGGCCCTTTTATGCCCAAACCACTGCTTTCCCCATGACTCTAAGTCAACCTGTCTACCAAGGGGATATCTACACAGATGAGATTAGGTTTTAATCAAAATATTTAGGTATTAATCAAAGTATGTACACAGGCGTTTTATTCAGAAATTAGCAGCTAGAACTAGCTAGAACTTATATCATTCTTGTTTCCTGAAAATAACCATATCTCTTTTCCCCCTCATTCCAGCTGGGATTCCCCACTATTACAAGATTCCATTAACAAAAGACAGTTGAAGTAAAAGAGATAATTATGCTTATAATACATTTAAATCAATATCTATAACTCCTAAAAATTTATTTTGAGTTAAAAAAATTAAATAAGCATTTCTTTAACATAACAGAATAGGAAAAAAATGACTATACATGAAACTACAAATCTATCATCTACTAGTTGCTATTCCTTTTCTCCCTCAATTCCTAAACTAGAATTCCTAACATTAGGTACTCACACACACACACACACACACACACACACACACACACACACAACTGTTAAAAAACATACTATTTATCAGTTCTTTCTTTGGATGAAAAGTGACTTCCTTAATAATCTTTGTGGCTTACTTGGGTATTTATAATAGTCAAGAAGACTTGTTCACTCAAAGTTGTTCTTAAAACAATATTGATGTTACTATATACAAACACTATCTTGTTTGCTCTTTTCAATGTTCATTATTTCATGCAAGTTTATCCATGTTTTTCTGAGATCATTGAGCTTATAGTGTAATTATAGTATACTTATATAGCATACTTATAATATAGTAGTTTCCATCACAATTACATCCCAAATTTGAATTGGTGGATACCTGAAATTCCCAGTTCTTTGTCACTACAAAGAGAGATGCTATAAATAGTTTAGAACTAATACCTCCTTTTCCTTTTCCCCTAATCAGATCAAAAGGGATAGGTAGTTTAATAACTATTTGGGCATAATCCCATATTGTTTTCCAAAATGGTTGGAGCTGTTAGTAGTTCATTGAACGTTGTATTAGGGTCCCAACTTTTCCACATCCTCTCCAACATTTGTTGTTTTCCCATTCAATCATTTTAGCTAATCTGATAGGTATAAAAAGATATATCAAGATTTTTAAAAAAAATTCTCTAATCAATAATGATTGAGGACATTTTATATGACTCTAAGTTGTATTGATTTCTTCATTAGAAATTTGCTGTTTATAACTTTTAATAAATTTTTGGGAAAAATTCATTATTTGGCAAAAAATATTAGAAAACCTGGGAAGCAGTTTGGCAATAAATTGATATAGACCAATATCTTACACCATTTGCCAAGGTAAGATTAAAATGGATACATGACCTATATATAAAGAGAGATAGTACAAGAAAAATAAAAGAATATGGAATATATTACTTAAGAGACTCATGGACAGGCTAAATTTTTATGAATAAATAAGAGAGAGAGAATGGATTGCATTATTAAAAAGGTTTCAAAAACAAAAAACAAAAAAACCAAATGTACCCAAGATCAAAAAGGAAGTAGAAAATTGGAGAAAAAAACATATAGATTCTCAGGTAAAGGTCTCATCCCAAATTTGTAAAGAATTTTGTCAAATTTGTAAGAATGTGAATCATCCTCCAAACGATAACTCCCCTATTGAGAAGAAAATTAACTTGGAATTGGGCTTTCCTCTGTTCCTAGAGTCTTTTCTGAGCACTTTGTAGGAAATATAAAAAAATGAACAGCTAACATGAAAGCCCCAACACTCCCATAGTGAATCAGTCAGATTGTATCCAGAATGATTGTTTCTGAGGTGATTCCCTCACTGGTTTCCTAATGGCAATTTTAGAGGCTTTCAGAGTGGGGGCTTTTGGAGTTGATTTCATCTAGTTTTGAGCGAATTATAGCTTTTTTTCCCTTTCCTTCCAATTCTGCCAAGTGAACAATGGAAAATTTTTTTGTCTCTGTCACTGTGAGTATGGCTCATTTATCAGAGAGAGCTGTGGGGCATGCCTTTAGTGAGCTGTTGATTTTCTCTGTCCCTCTCTCTATTTTTCCCCTTCATCTTCTATCCTGTCAGGATTTGTTACAATGTCCTCCATTCTAATTACGTTGTCTCTCTCCAACTTTGGCTTTTCCATATATATTTTCATAAGATCATAGCTACTGAAACCTGTGGTTAGAGAGGAACTGAGATAGTATCTATCTAGTCCAAACCTCTAATTTTACAGATGAGAACACTGAGTCCCAAGGAGATTGAGTTCGTTGTCCAAGATTGCATTGCTAGTAAATCCTAGACTTCACCATTCTTCCTTAATACATTTTTGAACCTTATGCTTTTTCTAGTTCTCACTGGGGAACAAGGGGTAAGGCACTCCAAGGACTTCCCTTCTTGGTTTAATTCAGTTATGGGCTTTTGAAAGTCCATATAGGATAGGACCCCAGGAGGGTTAGACTTAAAGTAAGAAAGTCCTTCTCCTCCTAGAGAAAGAAGAGTCCTTCTGGACCAATTGATGAGGAAAATGAGACCAGGGTAGTTGCCCAATGTCGAACAATATATATTAGGAGTAAATGCTTAAAGGACCTCAAAGGCATCTAAACCAATATCTTACTTTTACAGATTAGGAATCTCATCTCCAGGAATGATATGGATTGTTTTCAAGGACATGTGTATAATAAGTGGGTAAGCTGTGACTAAAACATATGTCTTCTGGATGCAAATTCAGAGTTGGATCACCAATTCATTCGAGTTGAGGGATAGGAGGGAGACTTATTCAAATGAGCAAAACATTGTAATTGTACATTTTCTTGTTGCTGTTCAGTTCTTTAAGTCATGTCTGATTCTTTATGATCCCACTTCAAGCTTTCTTGGCAAAGATACTGGAATGTTTTGCCAATGAGGAAATTGAGGCAAACAGGGTCAAGTGATTGCAGAAGATAGTACTTGAGCAAGATTTAAAAGAGAGACAGACACACCCAAAGAGAAGAGAGAGAGAGAGAGAGAGAGAGAGAGAGAGAGAGAGAGAGAGAGAGAGAGAGAAAGAGAGATATGAGACAGACCCAGAGAGATAGAAACAGAGCGATATAGACAGAGACAGAGAGAAACATAGAGACAGACACAGGGAGACTGAGATTGAGAGATTGAGAGAGAGAGACAGAGTCTCAGAGACAGAGATGGAGATAGAGACACACAGGGGAAAGACAGAAATATATAAACAGGAGGGGAGAGAGAGATAGATAGATAGATAGAGAGAGAGAGAGAGAGAGAGAGAGAGAGAGAGAGAGAGAGAGAGAGAGAGAGAAACAGAGATAGTGAGAGACAGTGTGAATGAGAGAGCACCCAAAAAATAGCTCAAAGAAGAAAGTACATTCCGGTCATGTTATGTATGAGGAAAAAAGAGAAGACCAATGTGACTAAATTGTCAGGTCTAGGAAGGGGAATAATGTTCACTGAGACTAGAAAGATAAATAGGAGCCAGGGTTTAATAACTAAACTTGGAAGTTTATATTTTGTTCTTGAGACAGTAAGAGAGAAGTAGAGTTGGTTGAGTAGGAGAGTCACATGATCAGATTTATGTTTAAGGAAAATAACTTTGGTAGCTGTGTGTAGAATGGCCAAGAAGGGAGAGAGACTGTGGGCAGGGGATCAGTTGAGAGATTATTGCAATAAATCTGGGCAAGAAATGATGGAACCTGAAATTAGAACAAAGTTGTACAAGTAGAGAGGAAGAGTTATGTTATAAAAGATGTTATAATGGTAGAATAGGTAAGATTTAGCAATTGGCTAAATATATGGGTGAGGAAAAATGAGGAGTCCTGGAGAATGCCTAGATTGAAAATCTAGAAGGGTAAGAGGAAAGAGACAGGAAAGTTTGGAAGAGAGAAGGGCAGAGAGCAAATATAAAAGTTCATTTTGGGATGTAATGATTTTAGGATGCCTCCAGGTCATCCAGTGTGAAATGTTCCATCATTTTCTTTACATTTCCCCAAGTAGAGAAACTGAAACTAATTTTTCTAAGTTCCCTTCATTCTAGGTCTAAAATTTAGTGTGGAGAAGGAGGAGGGGAAGGAAGAGAAAGAGGAGGAAAAGGAGAAGGAGAACAAGAAGAAGGAGGAGGGAGAGGAGGGGGAGAAAGAGAAAGAAGAGGGAAAAGAAAAGTACTTATGTAGAGGTTTAAGATTTTAAATTATTTCACTAATATCTCATTTGATCTTCACAGTGACCCTGGGAAGTTCTATAATTATCCCATATTTACAGATGAAGAAACTGAGGTAGACAGTGGTTAGGTGCTGCTCAGCTTGCAATATGGATAGTAAATGAGGGGAATCTGTCAGAAGATGGATTTGAACTTTGTGTGAGTATAGATACTGAGTTCTCTCTACTATAGCAACAAATGCCTCTAAGTAGGTTTGCTAAAGTCAATTTCTTTGAAATTTATTTTTATCAATCGTCAAAAAAGGAATCAATTGTCTGTAAATTCTCAGCTTCTGTTTTCTCATTGGTAAAAAAGAAGGCATTCTAGTTATAAATTATGACCTTTTATAGTAGTTCAGCAGAAAGGTGATAAAGGTCGATTCTAGAATAGTGGATATATAAGATAATGCTATTTCATTGATATAGGGATCTCCAAGATAAGGGAAATCTCTCTATTAGTATAGGTGGGCATTTTCTCGGTAGCTTGTAGTTACCTAAGATACAGAGAGTTCAAAACTGGTCAGAATCAGAAACAGAATTGAAACCAGGTTTCAATCCTACATCAAACACATTTTGCAATGTCTGGGAAAATATTTTTATCAGCCTCAGTTTCTTCATTTGTACCTCCATGATCTTCTAAGATCTTTTCTAGCTCAAAAATGATTACCTTATGATCTTTGTGGCTCAGAGGCTGACTCTCTTCCATAGCTGCTTCTGTCATGGGCCTGGAGAGAAAGAAATGGACACAAGAAATGTGGAGAAATAAGCCGACTGGTTACTGAGAGAGAGGAGGCTGGGATAAGCCTGATCTTATAAATCTGTGAGGTTGAAAATCTGAAATAAGCAGTGGAGCCCAATGGAAGGAGGTTGTCCAAGAGAACTGTTCGGTTCTACACACATATATTGTATCTAGGCTATATGGTGACATATTCAACATGTATAGGACTGCTTGCCATCCGGGGGAGGAGGTGAAGGGAGGGAGAGAGGGGAAAAGTTGGAACAGAAGTGAGTGCAAAGGATAATGTTGTAAAAAAAATTACTCAGGCATGGGTTCTGTCAATAAAAAGTTATAATAAAAAAAGAAGGAGGTTGTCATGTATCCAGGCTTTTTAAAATGAGGATTAGTAAAGTATATCCAGAGAATCACCTGTTTCCTCCATTCTAGGATGAAGCTCTGACTGACGAGTTGGATTCTTCCTCTGTCTTTCAGGCACTTCACCCCCTTGCCCTAGTGTTTGTATAAAAGCATTAAACAAACACCTGGCACTCACTTGAATCCTGAAATGGGAAATGTCATGATTCCTCACCCACGTGTGTGCATGGCCTCCCCAGAATTGATTGTCTCTTTCCCCATGGGGCTGAATCCATCAGGAAATGGACCAGGTTGAAAGCCTGGAGTTCCATTTGACTTTCTTCACTCTTAACTGGAAATCTGACACAATATTAAGACTGTATTCACCCAGGGTTTCAGGGAGAATTCTGTTTAATATATTATATGCTAATAGAAGTACAAGTGTCATCTAAGTGGGTCATGTTCTAGTTGGGAGACCTTAGTTCGCTCTTTCTAAAGGTTTTTCATGCAGTGAACCTTAGAATAAAAACTAGGCTGTGTGACTAGAATACCAATGGTTGTGGAGAAGAATGAAGGGAATAGAAAGAGAGAAACAGAGAGGGGGGAAAGAGAGAGAGAAACAGAGGAGGAGGAGGAAGGGAGAGAGAGAGAGAGAGAGAGAGAGAGAGAGAGAGAGAGAGAGAGAGAGAGAGAGAGAGAGAGAGAGAGAAAGAGAGAGAGAGAGAGAGAGAGAAAGAAAGAGAGAGAAAGATAAAGAAAGAAAGAGAGAGAGAGAGAGAGGGGGGGGAAGGAGGGAGGGAGGGAGAGGGAGGGAGGTGCGGAGGCAGAGACAGAGGCAGAGACACAGAGACAAAGACAGAGAGGCAGAGATAGAGATGCAGACAGAGATAGAGATGCAGACAGAGACAGAGACACAGAAACATAAACAGAGAGACAGACAGAGACAGAGATGCAGACAGAGACAGAGACATAGACAGAGAGGCAGACAGAGGTAAAGACAGAGAGGTGGACAGAGATAGAGACACAGTCAGAGAGGCAGACAGACAGAGATGCAGACAGAGACAGAGACACAGAGACACAGAGATGCAGACAGAGACACAGAGACAGAGACAGAGACACAGAGACACAGACAGAGAGGCAGACAGAGACAGAGACAGACAGAGCTGGCTGCAAGTTTACTCAACCTGTAAGATGGGGAAAAGAACCTCCCAAAGGACAGCTTGTTCTCACCAAACCAGCCAGGCAGGCAAGAAGAGATGGTGAAGAATGTCAGGCCAGTGTCAGGTCACCTGAATTCAAATCCTCGTGGCTATGAACAGTTCAGTGTAGAGTGTGAGAAATTTACAATCATGGGGTTAGATTCTGAATTCTAGTTCTGTCCTTGATTACTTTGTCAGTTTACTTTGGTCTTAATTTCTTCAGATGTGAAATGAAGGACTTGGAATATATGTACACTAAGGTTCATTCCAGTTCTAAATCCATGACTCCGTGATGTTGTGTGACCATAGATAAGTGCTTTCATTCTTATTTTCAGTTTCCAAGTCTGGAAAATGGGCATAGTAATAGGACTTAAATAACACTCAAAGATTTATGATATGCGATACATATATTTTCTCTCCTTATCTTTACAACCATCTTGTGAGGTAGGTACTACTTTATCTCATATTACAGATTAGGAAAATAAAAGTGAGGGAGAATTACATGCCGGCATTTTTGGAAATATCTGAGACAGGATTAGAACTAGATCCTCTTGACTCTAAATCTAGCATTCTATTATTGGCAAGTTTCCCCCCTTAGGGCTTAAAATAATACTGCCTGCAAATCCTTAATTGCTATATATTTGTTAATAATTACCATCAGCTGTACTACATTGTTCTTTTTGTTCTCTTATTGTTCTTTTCATTATTCCTGTTATAATTGATAAAAATAATTTATCTCTATGCATATATTATATAAATTATATATATATAATTTTGTACAAATATTATATAATATGCCTATTTTGTTATATATAACATAAAATTATATATAAATTGCTTATATATAACGTCAACTATAATAACAGGAAAGATAATATGAAATAAAATAAAGATCTGTCTTTGGAACATGGATATGCTGGTAAATATTTATCAGCTTTTGAAAAAAGAAAATGTTTATATGACTCATTTTCAAATTTAATCTTTTTTATCAATATTTTCTCCATCACTCTCTTAAGTCTAGACAATCAACAAAACGACAAATTGAATCCTGAATTGTAGCATTTGCTTAATTTATGGGGTGTAAATTATGACACTGAAAATTTAACAACTGGTTCTTGTGAGCTGGTTCAAGCTGGTTCCAGCACACTTTTGCTTGGAGTCAGGAACTCTTGGGTTCATGGCTCTGATGAATAATGGCATTGTGGTCATGGGCAATGTATGTAACCTTTCATTGCCTGAGGAAAATTTTTAGGTCTATAAGCCAAAGATTAGTATTTTTTGTGTATCAGCGCCGGGAATTCAGACACTGGGAACATACTACTTCAATTAAATTACAAATCTAAACACTTCTCTTTCCCACTAGCCAAAAGCAAACAATCAAACAAAAAACAAATCCTTAAAAACCTGTTAGTTGTAATAGAGGTAGGGATGATGGGAATAGTAGTAGTAAATGATTATAGTGATGGTGGCAGTGGTGTTGGTGATTATGATAACAGTAATCAATTTAGTCATAATGTCTTGGTATTGATGAATTTATTACAACACATACAGCATATAAGAGTTATTATTTCTCCTCCAGGTCACAGATCTTTCTCTCTTATGTCTCATTCCAATACAATGGACTGCATAACAATCCTTTTATTTCTTCCTCCCTTCCTCCCTTCCTATTTTTCTTCCTTCCTTATTTCCATCCTTCCTTCCTCCCTATTCTGCTCCCTCCCTCCCTCTCTCTCTTCCCTCCTTCCTTCTTTTTTTCCTTCTTTCCTTCCACCCTTCCTTTCTATGCATTATGGTATACTCAGATACTCTAGGTTTTCTTTATGATCTAATTTATATTAATGATAGTAAGAATAGTTGTAGCTAGTATTCATAGAGCACTTTAAGGCCTGCCAATTATTTTACACATACTAGTTGATATTTTAAAAGAGAAGGCATCTATAGATTTCATTAGACTGGGACATACACAAAAATTAAGAACCTGAATTAATAGAAGCTAGCTTTCTTAACCTGGAGAAGAAAAGGTTTGAGGGGAGTTGAAGGGAGTGGTAGAAAATAGCTCACTTCAAGTATTGAAAGGGCAGATTTTGACAAAAAGAGTTGAGTTGTCATGTGGACTTCTGGAGGTAGAGCGAAGATGGTAGAGTAAAGCCAGGAAGGTGATGGAGCTCTCCCAGTTTCCCTTGAAAACCACATGAAACCAAGCCTCTAAAGCAGAATCTGATGGAATGAAACCACTCTCCAGCTCAAGACAGACTGGAAAATCTTTAAGAAAGGTCAGTCTCACTGGGGTAAAAAGTGTGTTTTGCCCAGTGAAAGGATCTTAAATAGCAAATCATCAATTAAGAGCCTCAGTCCTGGCTCAATAAAGGAGCAAATCAGTGGGGCTGCTTCCAGATCCAGCTCAGAAGGTAAACTTGTAGAAATCAGGCTGTTTCCTAAAAAGAACAGGCAAAGCTACCCTTGATAACATAAGGGTCGCCTATGCTCAAAGGCAAAACTCAGAACTGCATGGAAGTTTGGGACAACATTCCCCCTTACTCTAGGAGCAAAGTTCAACATTAAAAGTAAAAAGAGGAAATACCAAAAGAACAGAGAAACAATGAGCAAGGAACAGAAAAGAACATTGACTATAGGAAACTATTACAGTGACAGGGAAGATCAAAACAAAAACTGAGACGAGCACAAAATGTTCCCAAAAGAAATCTCAAAGAGTGATATGAATTGGTCTCTAGCCCAAAGTGGCTTCTTGAAAGTACTCATAAAAAACCTTAAAAGGCAAATAAGAGAGGTAGAAGGAAAATGAGAATGGAAATGAGAGATATGCATGAGAGAGTCAACAGTTTGAAAAGGGAAGGAAAAAAATTGCCTGAAGAAAACAACTCCTTAAAAAATATAATTGGCTAAATGCAATTAAAAAACACTGAAGAAAACACAACCTTCAAAAGTAAAATTAGCCTAATGGAAAAAGAGATACAAAAGATAACTGAAGAAAATCACATTAAAAACTAGAATAGAGTAAATGGAAGCTAATGGCTCAGTGAGATATCAAGTCAGTCAAAGAAACTAAAAAGATTGAAAAAAATGGGGAAAAAATTGTGAAATACCTTGTTGGAAAAACAGCCAGCTTGGAAAATAGATTCAAAAGAGGCAATTTAAAAATTATCGGCCTACTTGAAGACCATGAGCAAAAAAAGATACTGTATAGCATTCTTCAAGAGATCATTAAGGAAAACTTTCCCCCAATTCTAGAAACATTAAAAGAACTCACTGATCACTCTAAAAAGAGATTCCACAAAGAAAACCTCAAGGGGGACAGCTAGGTGGTTTAGTGGATAAAGCACCAGCCCTGAAGTTAGGAGGACCTGGGTTTAAATCTGGTCTCACACACTTAACACTTCCTATTTGTGTGACCCTGGGCAAGTCACTTAACCCCAATTGTCTCAGCAAAAAAAAAGAAAAGAAAAAGAAAAAGAAAACCCCAAGGGACATTGTTGTGAAACTCCAGAACTACAATCTGAAGGAAAAAATACTACAGGCTTCTGGACAAAAACAATTCAAATAATAAGAAGCAACAGTCAGGATTACTAAAATTGTGAAGCTTCTACAAAAGAGTGTTGGAGGACCTGGGATATCATATTCTGGAAGGCAAAGGACTTACAATGAAGGGTTACAACAAGGAAGTAACTACCCAGCAAGATTCAGTATCATCTTTCAGGAGAGGTGATGGGTCTTCAAAGAAATAAGACATTTTCAACCATTTCTATTGAAAAAAACAGAACTAACAGAAATTTTAATCCACAAACACAGATCTCAAGAGAACCATAGAAAACTAAACAGGATATACTGTAACCTATTCAACATGTAAAGGACTGCTTGCCATCTGGGGGAGGGGGTGGAGGGAAGGAGGGGAAAAATCGGAACAGAAGTGAGTGCAAGGGATAATGCTGTAAAAAATTACCTTGGCATGGGTTCTGTCAATAAAAAGTTATTTTAAAAAAAGAAAACTAAACAGGGAAAATACATATTATTTAATAATCAAACTATTTACATAACTACATGGGAAAATGATATTTGTAATTCTTGAGAGTAGCTGTCACTGGGAAAGATAGAAGGGGGCATCACATGAACAGAGGGTGTGGTTGTGGATGGACTCTTTGTGATGATATTAAAGAAAAATACATTAAAGAGGTAGAAAAAGGTCTGTACTGGAAAAGGGGGAAAGTAAAGGTATGATGGGACAATTAGATCACATGAAGAGGCGCAAAAGATCTATTACAATGGAGGAAAAAAGAGAGAAGGATGAATATTGTCTCATCAGTTTTGGCTCTAAAGGGAATAACTTAACATTCAGTTGGGTATAGAAATTTATCTACTCCTATAAAGATGTAGAAAAGGAATGAGCAAAGAAAAGGAAGGGGTAGGATAGGAAAGAAATACTAGAGGAAAAGGTAAGAGAGAAGGGGAAAGGGATGATAGAAGAAAATGTAGTGGATGGAATGAGTAAAACACTATTAAGGACAGGGTGGAAAGAGAGAACAAATATATATAGGGAAAAAATAGGAGCTGGTAATCATATCTGTGAATGTTAATGGGATACACTCTTCCATAAAATGGGAGCAAATATTAAACAGAACCTGCAATATGTTGTTTACAAGAAATACATTTGTCACAGAATCAAGGTAATAGACTGGAACTGAATTTAGTATGTTTCAATTGAAGTGAAAAAAAAAAAGCACAGGTAACAATTCTGATCTCAGATAAAGCAAAACTAAAAATAGATCATATATATATATACACACTAAGCCAAATTCCTAGAAAAGTTTTTAAGCCAGGTACAGGAAGAAATAAATAACAAACCTATACTAGTAGGGGATCCCAAACTTTCCCTCTCAGAATCAGACAAATCTAAGTTTCTTTACAATCCTTAACCTCAATTTACCCATCTATAAAATAGGGTTAGTGATATGTGTAGTACCTTACAAGTATCACAACTACCTTGTGATATTCAAGTGAGATAGTATATATAAAAAGTGCTTTTCAAGATTTAAAGTATAATATAATAGGCCCTGATATTAGGTTCTGCCAAGTGAGGTCAATTGTTATTGACTCTTTCCTAGAGGAACTACAAAAAGGATTGCTCCTTGTCTGGAGTCCTTAACTCCTTGTTCATCTTTTCTTGAAATCTGATGCATACATTTGAACCCTGACAGTATGATCATATGTTTAAAACTACACAAAAGAACAAGGTAAAACTTAATGAGTATCTAGCCCAACTCTCTCATTTTACAGAGAGGGAAACTGAAGTGGAGAGAGGTGAAATAATTCACCAGAAGTCATAAGACAGTGATAAAAGACAAGCCATGAACCCAAGTCTCCAGAGTCCAAATCCAGTGTTTTTCCACCACACCACCTTGACATGATGTAGACCTGGTGATGACTTTGAAGGAACACATGTCTCAGGTATGAATGTTTACCTCCTGAACTACTAAGCTCTGATTTGTTCTAAACCTTGGTTGCTGACTGTTGACATTGGCTGCCTCAGGCTAACATGTATTAAATATCTTGTCCTACTTGAACAAATTGGCAGGCTCAGTAAGTACCTCTGTTTTATGGCTGAGCTGGCAGACACATCAGTTAGCATTATTGTGTAAGGTGCTGCCCCTTTTGTGTGTTGGCAATTTAGTTTCTGAAAGAGAAAAAACATTTGTGTAAGGAAACTAATAAAATCAGCTTAAGAGCAAACACAACCTTTTAGATAAAATGTTGAGGAGAGACACAGACTGTTCTGAGGACCTGGAATAGTACTTCCCTTCAAATGAAAGGCTTGAGAGGACCTATTTGAAGGCAGAACAATGTCTGAATTAATGATGGCTGCAGGGAATTGTGGTCCATCAGCTCATTTGTATGTAACTGTGCTCAGTTTTTAAAGGTTATAACAGAGGCATAGTAAATCAAACAAATGTTTGGGGACATTGGAAAGATTATAAAACTGTTTGGGTTAAACTTGAAAGAAAGATAGACAGTTCTCAAATCATGTCAAGGATTGGTTACTGCTTATGAAAAAGCTCTGGTTTGAGGTATTAGAACACCATCTGGAATGAGAAGGTTCTTTAAAGGCCATTTCATCCAACCTCCTTAATTTATAAAATAAAAATCTGTAAGTCCAAAGAGGTAAATTACTTTTTACTTCATAAAGCCTCTTCTATATCACAGGATCTTGAAATACTTAAACAGGTCTGCATCATTCTTTTTAAGTCATCTCTCTTGCAGGCTAACCATCCTCTATTTCAATAGCAGATTGTTGCACAGTCAAATCTATTCTGGCCATCCTTCTCTGGTTGCTCTATATCTACTCATTCATTTTTCTCCCCGTTGTCATAGTGACAAAAGCCAGCATCAGAAGCAATGTAGTCATGGCTGTCAGGCAGCTGATGTTAGGGAGCAAATAGGGTATTCTTTAGTGCAGGGGTCAGTGAACTACAACCATAGGGCCAAATCTTCCTGTTGCCTGTTTTTGCATGATCAGTAAGCTAAGAATGGATTTTATATTTTAAAATACAATAAAATTTTATTTAAAACCTTACAAAACAGAGAGCAAGCTATCTTTGATTCATAAATCATAGGGAGGTAATGGAAGGAGGAATAAAAATTTTGGAATTGAAAATCTTCAAAAATGAATATTGAAAACTATCTTTACATGGAATTAAACAATACCATAGTATTTTGTTAAAAAAGAAAACTAAACTAAACTAAAAGTAAAAACCTGTGATTTAAAAAAAAAAGTTGCTAAGTAGAATATTACCCTGCTTCTTACTCCATATGAAAGAGTTAAGATAGCTGGGACATGGTCTCTGCTGTGATTTCAAGGTTGGGGCAGGTTTTGTTTAATTATTCCCTTGTAATTAGGGATTTATTTTCTGTGGTGTGGCCAGGGTTCCATAAAGTACTGTAGTACAATAGTGGATAGATATATGTATGTGAGATCTCTAGGAACCAAATATTTTTATAAGGGCTCTATCTATATGGGGGAAAAAGTCAGTTCAAATTCCTCAGTTACAGAGACATAACTAAGGTGTTTTGACAGAGAAATCTCAGGGTCCTGGAATTTAGAAGGCAATGGCAGAACTTTTCTTTTTTTCTTCCTTCTTTCCTTCCTTCCCTCCCTCTCTCCCTCACTTTCTTCCTTCCTTCCTTCCTTCCTTCCTTCCTTCCTTCCTTCCTTCCTTCCTTCCTTCCTTCCTTCCTTCCTTCCTTCCTTCCTTCCTTCCTTCCTTCCTTCCTTCCTTCCTTCCTTCTTTTCTTTCTTTCTTTCTTTTCCTCTTCAAAAAAACATATGCATGGGTAATTTTTCAACAATGACCCTTGCAAAACCTTCTGTTCCGAATTTTCCCCTCCTTTCCACCACCCCTTCCCCTAGATGTCAGGAAGTCTAATACATGTTGAATATATTAAAATGTATGTTAAATCCAGCATAAGTATACATATTTATACAGTTATCTTGCTGCACAAGAAAAATCGCATCAAGAAGGAAAAAAAAAACCTAAGAAAACAAAATGTAAGCAAACAACAACAGAAAGAGTGAAAATGCTATGTTGTGGTCCACAGTCTTCTCTCTGGGTGTAGATGGCTCTCTTCATCATTGAACAATTGGAACTGGTTTGAATCATCTCATTATTGAAGAGAGCCATGTCCATCAGAATCGATCATCATATGGTTTTGTTGTTGCTGTGTATAATAATCTCCTGGTTCTACTCATTTCACTCAACATTAGTTCATGTAAGACTCTCCAGGTCTCTCTGAAATCATCCTGCTGATCATTTCTTACAGAACAATGATATTCCCATATACCCTAACTTATTCAGCCATTCTCCAACTGATAGGCATCCATTCAGTTTTCGGTTTCTTGCCACTGCAAAAAGGGCTGCCACAAACATTTTTGCATATGTGGGTCTCTTTCTCTGTTTTAAGATCTCTTTGGGATACAGATCCAGCAGAGACACTGCTGAATCACAACCCCCAAATTTGTAAATATCAAGTTAACTCCTCTCTCCCTGCTGTCTTTCTGAAATAAAGATAACAACAGCTGCAAAATGTTAGACTAATTGCATTCTTGGCTTCTGTATCCTGCTTGCAAACCCTAATTAGCTAAAACCCTATATAAGTTCCCTGCCTCAGTTCCTCAGGGCAGAATGCTTTGGACAAAGAGGTCCACAAAGTGAAGGGATATTCCATGGTGAGAAGGTCATAAGATTGGATGGATGCTTCAGCTAAAGGATGCACTAAGCACTGACACTTAGCATAATTTGGTTCTTAATACATATTTATTGACCAATTACAATTGAAGTCAGAAGCTCAGCAGGGAAGGGAAAGGGAAAAGATAAGGATAACAAGGTTTCTTCAAATATTTGAAAGGCTGTCACAAGGATTCGGTTACTCAATCCTAAAGGGTCAAACTAGGAACGATTTGCAAAGAGGCAAATTGAGACCTGTGATGAGGTGGAATGGGCCAGCTGGAGAAAGTTAACCCTCATTTGAAGAGCAGAAGCAAAAATTTAACCATTTTTTTTTGCATATGTTAAAGTGAGATTCTTTTGGGTTAAACTGAAGTAACGGTCAGTGGTCATGGAAGTGCCTTTCTAACCCAAAGTTTTGTGTTTCTGTGAATCATTTCTGAATTGACTTCTCTATGCAATTAGACAATTGATTTGTTGGAGCAAAGGTCAAAAATCAATAGGGAATTAGAAGGTAAAGCTGTGTGACTATAGGCAAGCTGCTTAACTTCTCAGTGCCACCCTCAGGCAACTCTCTGAGAACATCCATTATGGATTTCCAGTTTAGGGACAGATCTGTAGAAGTGGGGGAAATTTCCATTCTGGGAGTTCTCTCTGGAAAGAAATTACAGTTCTATATGAGACAGAGAAGGGAAGAAAGAGAAGGAGGAGGAAGAGAGACACAGAGAGAAAAGAGAAAGAGAACAGAGATACAGAGGCACACAGAGAACAGAAAAAGAGAGAGACAGAGAAAGAGACATAAAATGAGGAAAGTGAGAGAGAAAGAGAGAGAAAGAGAAAGAGAGAGAGAAGAGTCAGAAAGACAAAGAAACAGACAAAAAGATGGGGTGAAGAGAAAGAGATAGACTCAGAGAGGGAGAGCAGCTCTGCAATCAGTGGCTTGTAATACAGCAAGAACATTGACAGATCCTCCTGGGTATTACCCCAATTTGTCTAAAGAAGTTAGGGAGGAAATCATCATCATTTATTGTTAATCTGGTTTCTTGTTGTATCTTTCTCACAAATGTCAGAACTAAAGAAAGGGGAGCACAGAACATCATTGCTGATCTAAGTAATTAAATACTAATAAGAAAATAAAATCAACAAGGTTAGTTGTCTACTCTGAATGGGCTTGAGCATTCAAGACATTCACAATCAGGTTCTTTCCACTGAGCAGCTCCATATAATTTGGGGGGCAGGAAGTTAATTGAGGGATGACTTAGGCCATGGGGATTCTGAACAGAAAATCTGAAGAAGCTAGAAGACCCAAATGGGACCTAATATTTCCAGCAAAGGGGATCTTGGGACTTATTTCATGCAATTATTTTCTTTTTCTCTTTATTGCTGTGATAGCTTTATCCAGTTACTTATTTTATTGACTGTGCTTTAGTCCATTTGGCTGCTAAGTCACAAAAAATGATTAGCATTTAATTCCCCTCTTGTATTTCTATTTCGATTATGGTTAAGAGATTATGACCAAGATTTCTTTAAAGCTCTTTTTTGGAGATCAGAAGCCCCTAAAAATGTGAATTTTCTTCTAATTGCTTAAGGGGAAGTGCCTTCTTTTCCTCTCCAGTAGAATAATAAATCAATCAAGAGGGATTTATTAAAATATCAGCCCTTCATTATCCTTCATTATTATCCATGGGGATAAAAAGACATTTTTGCCCTCAAAAAGCTTATTCTGGATTGGAGTGGGGAACCATAAATGCTTAGAGATAGGACTTGTACCTGTAATTTCATTATTTTAGAGAATTTCTGAGGAGGAGACTTCTTTATGAACTCTCGGAATTAAGAAAACAAATGCAGGGGAAAGGATAAGGGAATAAACATTTATTTAGCACTTATCATGTGCCAAATGCTTTTACAAATATTGTTTCATTTGATGAAATTGAATTCTGACTGTTCCTTAGGTCACCCTAGAGATGCAGCGGATATGAGTTCCCCAAATTTCATAGGTTCATAGTGTAATGCCAGAGAAACTGAGGCAAGACAGAGATTAGAGTTTTTAATATTTTAATAGTGGATAGTTTTGACTAGTTGGCTGGATGGGACTCATGTCCCAAAGCACCCAGCATCCAGCAATTCATTCCAGAGAAATTTTTAGGGGTCCAATTATCAGGGAAACAAAGGCAAGGGGGCAGAAACATTTAGTAAGTCATAATTTCAGAAAGGTTCATAAATTCTGGTAAGCTGGGGGTGAAGAAGAGATAGGAAATCTGGGCCAGAAAGATAGAGGGTGCCATCTAGGTATTTGAGATAAGCTATCTAGAGTTTTATGACTTTTTGGAGTGCCAGAGCAGCTCTAATTCTCTCAGTCCTAATGGACAGGAAGGAAGGGACATAGCATACTAACTCAGGGAAACTGAGATATTATAATTCAGGGAAACTGAGGTGGGGAAACTGAGGTATTACCAAGCAGGGAAACTGAGGTAGAGAAACTGAGGGATTTCAATAGCCTGAGAACTGGAAGAGGCTTTAAAGACTGTTTCAGAGTAGGAATCTTTTTTTTTTTTTTAATCTCCTAGACTCCTTTGGCCACCTGGAAAAGTCTTTTAAGTCATTGGAGAAAAGGCTAAATTTCAGATGGAGATTATTGAAGATAATGATGTGGTTTTTTCCCCAAAAAAATGAGTTCACAGAATCTGGTTCTCAACTTTGAGTTGAGAAACTTTACTAATAGGAAATAAGGTCATTGTTTTAGAACTGAAAGGACCTAATATGTTCATTTAAAGAAAGCATAATATAATAGAAAAAGTTCAGAATGTTGAATCAGGGACAGGGAGCCCATCTTGGCTCTGCTCCATATTTCCTATGCAACCTTCAAGCAAATCATTTAACATTTCTAGAATTTAGTTTACTACTCTGTAAAATGGGGAGTTGGATAAGACTAGATAACTTCCAAAGTCTCTTCTAGCCCTACAATTATCATTTTAACTAGTTCCACCCCCTCATTTTATAGGTGGTGAAACTGAAGGCCAGGGAAGGGCAGTAGAATTAAGATCTGAACTAAGGTTCTTGAAGCACCTAATCCAATGTTCTTTCTATTACATGCCATTATCTCCTTTGGATGGGTCCCAAATTGAACTTAACTTGTTTCTGCAGTCAGATTGCATCCGGGTTCAATTATGCTCTCTAAGTCCATGTTGAAACTTCATAGCAAGATGGCTTTCACTCTTCTGAAAGCTTTGGATTTGTTGATTTGCACTATTTCCCTTATTACCATCATCCAAGCATTTGGTAAGTCTTATAAATTGCTTTTCCGTAGTACATTTTGAACATATTTCCATCACTTTTCTGAGACCCTAATAGAACCCTTTTAGGCCTTTTGGTTTTCATGCTTTCCCTACCATACACACATCCAAGAAAGTTCATGTGAAAAAGAAAATGAAGTAAATAAATAAATATATATGTATATACATTTGTTTATGTATATTTCTTTTTTTTTTTTTGTATCTCTTTCATTGATGCCAAAAGGTCTTACTCAGCCCTGAGAGCCTGAGCAGAACCAGGCTGGTTAGCTCTGGAGCGGCAGTTGCATCTTACTGAAGAAATCTTTATTAAACTTGGCAACCCTTCATGAGAAATAAAGATTTATTATGGTGTAATTTCCCAGGAGGGACTGGCATTAAAACTTGGGAAATGGGAGCGGGAGAAACAGAAGACTGGGGTTTTTATTTTGAGAACATCTTTGCATTCTTCAAGCAGTCCAAGGGAATATGGGATCTTTCTTTTATTTGGAATAACAGAATTGTGCAATGCAGTAGCATTACTGGCTGGCCTTTCCCCATTGGGAACCAAGCTCCGTCCGTGGCTCATCTCAGTGAAACCTATTGGATTTTAAAATGATTTTTGGAGGGTGCTGTAGTGAAAATATCACACAAGATGAGAGAAGATCTGGGTTCTAATCATAGCATGATGATTAACTGGTAGTTTTTTTTTTTTTTAAACTTTGTCAGATTTTTGTTCAATGAGAATTGTGATTCTTTGAGGAACAGATTAGAAAATGGTGATCAAATGGAAGTTAGATCAGGTTAAATCACTCAATTAAATGTAACTCAACAAACATTTTAAAAATATCTAATGCAAGAACTGTTACAAGGACTGGCTTTTTTTTTTCTTTTTGGCCCCATGATTTCATTAGACTATTATCTTCCTCATTAGATTGTGAGTGCCTGAAGGGTGGGGATTGTTTTTAGTTTTCTTTATAATCCCATGGTGACTAAAAACACTTTCAAAAGACATAGCTTTTTGTGTAATTTCATCATTTTATTAGTAAGGTCAGCAGGTTATTAATAAAAAGATGATCATTTGCAGGTCACTTTTAAACTTAGGATCTCTAAGAGCAGTAAGGCCATGATTTATATATTCTCTGAAGAGTAGGTGTTCCTATGGAATGGAAATGGACTAAGAGATATAGACTATATTAAGATGAAGGTCTTGGGGTACATAACTTAGATCACCCAAATCTTGGTCAAATAGACATCAATGTCCATATCACCTGATTTAATAATAGAGAAAATCAATCTTGTCCCAGGCCTATCTGAGCAAACACAGTGAGTAGGAATGTACCCATGAGTCCATACTTGAAATTTCTTTTATTATCTGATTAAGTCTTTAACAGAGATTTCCAATTTCTGGTTGGTTTCTAGAAGATGAAGTATAAAAGGAGAACACTTTGGTCCTTATATAATAATTGGTTATTAAATATAAGAGAGAAATATTCATTTCTCATATTCTCAATATTTAACATAATATAATAAGCATTTAATAAATGCTAATTCATTTGTTGGCTGTAATGAACTCCCAATGAGAAAGTCCTCTCCACCAATAACAATTGCTCCCTTTTAAGCTATTTATAATCTTGGAGAAGATCTGGGGGTGCTTAGAGCACAAGTGAGCCTAGTCATACAACCAGTATGTATCAAAGATAAGATTTGAACCCTAACTTTCTAACTCTAAGGCTGACATCATCTTTCTATTTACTAAATCAAACTATCTCCCAGGCACCAGTGATAAAAAAGCAAAAATGAAATGGTCCTTGACCTCAGAAAGAAGTCCAGAGAACACAATCAAAGACATCAATAGGACAGAGATTTTGATCTGGAAAGGACCTTATTTTAAAGTGGAGGAAACTGAGGCTCTGAGAGGTAAAATGAAATTTATCAAGGTCACACAGAGATGATATTTGGAAGAAAGTGCTCTAATTCTAGAGATGCTCATTTTTCTACTTCCCTTTGACAACACTAAGTGCTTTGACTCTGAATCCAGGAAGAAAATCATAAATCCATGCAAAGTAATTATATCTTTGAGTACTGCTAAAATGGGAGTTGTTATTAGTATTATTAGCAATAATTATTGACACAGATTGGCTCCTGAATTAGAGTGTGTCTTATGCCTTCCAACAGCAACTTTGCCTTTCTAGTAGTTTAAATTCTCCGTCTAGCTTCAACTTCTCCATCACTCCTCAAATTGAGACTTCTTGTCAAAATTCAGTGGCCTTTCAGTTAGGGCCAACATTACGTCCAGTAGCTCATTTTCCTGTCCAAAAGTCTTTTGGCTTTCCATGAATTGGAGAATTGATGAAAGAATATGAGGCAGAATCAGAGGTTATAATTAGAGTTAAGGCCTTGGCTAGATGGCTATATCTTTGGAGAAGATCTGGGATTTGGAATCATAGACCAACACTCTAACTCTAGCTTTGTCATTTGTTGTTCTGTCATTTTTCAATCGTGTTAAAACTCTTCTATATCTCATTTGGGATTTCTTTGGCAAAGATATGGGAGTAATTTGCCATGTCCTTTTCCAGTTCATTTTACAGATGAGTTAACTGAAGCAAACAGGGTAAAGTGAGTTGCCCAGAATCACACAGCTAGTAAATGTCTGAGGCTGTATTTAAACTCCAGAAGTGTCTTCCTGATTATAGGCCTGATGATTTATCAACTGCTCCAACTTGGTAACATCTCTCCATCCATCCACTATTTTTACCTGTAAACTAAAGGCACTGGACTTGTTGACTTTGAGAGTTTCTTTCACTTCTAAAATCCCATAGTTCCACTTTAAAATGAGGAGTTTTGCTGATATATCTATAGAAATGCTTTGTTACAAAGTTGGCTTTGTGAATCTCCCATACTTGTGAACTCCAATGAGTAAAGGTATGAACACAAGCATTGTATCAGTTAATTCTACTTAGTACCTTGTTTCAGGTTCTGGCCCAAAACATCTCCTTGTAGGATTAGATCAATGATACTGGACCATGCTAAATTAGATAAATTATTGTCTCTATCAACTCTAATGACTTAACAGTTTGTAAAGATTCCAACAAAAATGCTCTGAAAAAGAACAAAATGATAAACAAAGGCAAAGTGATATTACTATTAATGCAGTAAGCCCCACTTTGCCAAGCTAAGTGGAAGTGGTGAGATCGATGTATACATACTTCAATCTCTAGAGAACTAGAATTTGGTCATGATGATCATGTTTATTAAACATGCATAATATGTTAATTAAACAAGTATTTTTTAAGCTCCTACTACCTAGCAGATCCTGTGAAATGTGCTATTTTATTCATACATGTGTTTATATATATGTATATACAATATACACATATAGATGATTATACAGATACCTGCACATGTATACATGTGTTGTGTACATACTGATAATATATACATGTATATTTATGTATTTCTTTGAAAATAAACTGCTTAAAATGAAAATTCTCTACATTGATGCTTATATTGAAATATTTTTTGATGATTTCCATGTTCATGATATGAAAAAGAAAATTTTATCATGAAACAATAGAAAAAAACAACAAATGCAACAGTATCTGAACTCAAGATGCTTAGATTCTATGTGAATCGGTAGAGTGAAGGGTCACTAACATTTATCATGTGTCCCAAAATGCAAAATATGCACAAAATAATTTTAGGTGGTGAAATGAATTGATGATGACCATAGAAATTATGGCATAAAGAGATTGGAGGAAATAGACATTTTTATCCTACATAAGACAAAACACAGCACTTAACAAGACACCTCTCTTCAGGAATTTGAAGGGATGTCATATAGAGGAGATGTTGCCTTGTTCTATTTGGGTCCAGAGAACAGAACAAGGAAAAGTGGGGAATTTTAAACTTTTGAACAATTAGAACTGTTTCATATTTATCAGAGTGGGCTACTTTGGAACATACCACATTCTCAGTCAGTGGGAGAATTCAAGTGAAGTCTGGTAACCACTTTTTGTTGTTGTCATCATTGAGTTGTTTTTCAATCATTTAAAAATCTTCAAGACCCCATTTGGGGTTTTCTTGGCAAAGACTCTGCAGGGGTTTGCCATTTCCTTCTCTGACTCACTTTACAGATAAGGAAATGGAGGCAAGCAGGGTGAAGTGACTTGTCCAGGGTCATACAGCTAGTAAATATCTTTAGGCTATTTTTGAACTCAAAACGATGAGTCTTTGTGATTCCAGGCCTGAGACTCTATCTATTGTGTAAGCAAACTAAATTATTGAACAAACTAAAATAACTTTTGAGGTCCCTTATAGCAATGAGATTCTGTGTGATTCCTCATATTAACTAATGCTTTTATTCAAAGAGATCTATGATCTTTTTAGTTCAAGGGTTCCCACCAATAATACAATTTGCAACTTGTCCAAACCTATCTATCTAATGACGTTCTTTTTCATCTTCTCCAAAATATTGGATCCAAATTATTAGAGATGTTTATGATTCTTTGGGTTATGATGGATCAGAGTGAGTATAAATAGCAATTGTTTCTGTTCTGGATAGAAACTCTAAGGGTCATCCCTTCCCAGACTGATTATTTCATAAAGGTAAATTAGGCCATCTTTTGTCTGAACTCTTACTTAGCCTTTAACTACCCAATAGATCTTGCCTTAGATGAACCAAGGGGAAAAACTTTAGTTTAAGAAGGCTAATGTCTCCCACTGCATCTGCAATCAGCACCATTTATCTTGACCTATGTCTTGCCACTGAACTTTGATGATTCTGGAGGAGAGACTGAAGTTGGTGACTTTGCACAGCTCAGTCTCACTTAAATCCTGTTCACTTAAAAATCAAGACATCACCATTGTGATGTCATTATTCTTTTTCTGAGAATGAAGGACAAACAACTGTCCACAACCTATCCAACCCCCCTTGTCTAATGTCCTTCTTTTTCAAATTCTTCCAAATATTGAATCCAGATGATTACTGATGATTTATCACATGGAGGGCATTAGAAATTATTAGTCTACTAAGCAACTGGGTAGTTAGCTGACATGAGCAGACTATCACACATAACCAACAAGGAACTTTGGAGAAGAGGAAAGTACCTTATCAAGGAGTTTTTATGACTGGAAGAGAGGATAGGCTGGTCATCATTATGAGTAGTAGATTTCCAAAGTGTGTCATGATGCTTTTGTAATATCAGGGTAAAGTGAGAAGTGATTAAATCCCCTTTGGTAATCGTAAAAATATGTGAAAAATAAAGGGAAAACCAAGAAAAGGAATTCCTCAACTCTGACTATGAACAAAATACCAGTAGAAAAAAAAAATGGAAGAAAAGTAAAGAAGGTTATAATGCAGTTCCACCTCCTTGTTCCCTGATGATTCAAGTTTCTGTGCTTTTTGAGGAACAGGTAAGTTTATCCTCAAGAGTTAAAAGGGGAGAAGGCTAATGTGGTGGCTATTGGTCAATTCTCTTACTTGTCTTAGTATCAAGGAAATAGAATTAATGCACTAATGAAATTTCATCCACGGCTGCCAGGATAGGTATGTATCAGTTTTATATCTTTTTATGGAGCTGAAATTCAATATAGATAGCACCATTTATAGTTTCTCAGCTTTTATGAAATGCCATAAATCAGGCGACAAGTACTGCAGCTTGGACACGATGTTACACCTACATGGAAAAGGTTGGACTTAATCAGATTGTTTGAGTCCAACGCAAATGTCTCATCATTATAAATCTCACATTGGGCTCAAAGGCCTTTGGTTGACTCATTGTTTCAGTGTGGAAGGTTTCAACTTATATTCTCCTTTGGGGGAATGAATGTGCATCCCTAACAATCTCTTTCTCCAGGTGGAGGGTTGTCATGGCCTTTTTTGAATTTCCTGGTTCCTGGATTGGCAGAATTGTGATTCTACATTTCCTCCTTATGGTTTTAGCTTAAAGGGTGCTTTATATAGGTGAACTTTGTTGTGGTTTGGAAAAAATATAACTATGTTCCCCTAGCAAGTAAAGAATCAACTTGGCATTGGAGCTGGTAGACTGACCTTGAGTGTCAGAAAATTCTGGGTTTATATCTAACATTTGATACTTCAAAACTGTGTGATCCTGGTTAAGACATTTAAATTCAATTTACTCCTTCCCATAAATAAATCCATACATAGCCTGCAATATATGCTAATGAGGGGGGTTCCATGCACTGGTATCACAAATATATTCAATTGATATACATGATAAGAACTCTTGTTTGCAGTGTTCAGTGAAATAGGAAACCTCTATTATTTCAAAAGAAGATATTCTACTGTTAACTGGGGATAAAATAAAAGAATAAAATAAAAAACTCTCTTTCATATCACAGGGGCTGGGGTGAGGTTCCTGTAATCTGGAAAATCCATATAAAATATTTTGGCCCTCTCTTTGTTTATTTTTATGTAGCTTTTTATTTTCAAAGTGTGTACATAGTTATCAATATTCACCCTTGCAAAACCTTGTGTTCCAAATTTTCTTTTTTCCCCCACCCCTTCCCCCAACCCCTTCCCTAAAAATCAAGTAATCCAATTTATATTAAACTTATGCAATTCTTCTATACATATTTCCACAATTATGCTGCACAAGAAAAATCAGATCACAAAGGAAAAAATTAAGAAAGAAAACAAAATGCAAGCAAACAACAACAAAAAAAGAAAATACTATATTGTGATTCACACTTAGTCCCCATAGTCCTCTCTTTGGGTTCAGATGGTTCTCTTCATCATAAGACCATTGGAACTGATCTGATTCACTGTACTATTGAAAAGAGCCACATTATCACAATTGATCATTGTATAATTTTGTTACTGTTTATAATGTTCTCTTGATTCTACTCACGTCATTTAGCATCAGTTCATGTAAGTCTTTCCAGCCCTTACTGAAATCATCCTGCTGATCATTTCTTATAGAAGAACAACATCGCATTACATTCTTATATTATAACTTATTCAACCATTCTTCAACTGATGGGCATCTACTTATTTCCAGTTCCTTGCCTCTACAAAAGAGCTGCTATAAATATTTTTGCACATGTAGGTCCTTTCTCCTTTTTATGATTTCTTTGGAATATAAGACCAGTAGAGACACTGCTGGATCAGAGGGTTTGCATAGTTTGATAGCCTTTTGGGCATAGTTCCATAGTCTCCAGATTGTTTGTATCAGCTCACAACTCTTCCAACAATGTAATAGTGTTCCAGTTTTCCCAATATCAACTTTCCTTTCATCTTAACCATTCTGAGAGGTGTATAGTGGTACCTGAGTTGTCTTATTTTGAATTTCTCTGATCAATAGTGATTGAGAACATTTTTCATATAACTAAAATGGTTTTAATTTCTTTATCTGAAAATTGAGTGTTTATATCCTTTGACCATTTTTCCATTGGAAAATGACTTATATTCCTAATAAATTTGAGTCAATTCTTTATATATTTTATAAATGAGACCTTTGTCAGAACCATTGGAGGTAAATTTTCCCCACTTTCCTGCTTCTCTTCTAATCTTGTCTGCATTGGTTTTGGTTGTACAAATTTTTTTAACTTAATATAATCAAAATTATCTATTGTGCATTCCATAATGTAATCTAGTCTATACTGGCCTCAGATTCCTTCCTTTTCCACAGATCAGAGGGGTAGACTGTCCTTTGTTCTTCTAGTTTGCTTATTATCACTCTTTATGTCTAAATCATGAACCTATTTTGAGCTTATAGTATAGAGTATCAGGTATAAGTCAATGCCTAGTTTCTGCCATACTAATTTCTGATTTTCCTAGCAATTTTTGTGAGTTCTTTTCCCAGAAGCTGGAGTCTTTGGGTTTATCAAACATTAAATTACTCTAATCACTGACTGTTGTTTCTTGTGAACCTAACCTATTCCACTGATTGACTACTCTATTTCTTAGCCAGTACCAAATGATTTTGATGACTGATGCTATATAATATAGTTTTAGGTCTGCTACAGCTAGGCCACCTTCATTTGCATTTTTTCATTAATTCTAGAGGGTGTTAGCACTTAAAGTGCTACATAAATACTAGCTGTTTTTATTATATCAAGTATTAATGATGTAAGAAGAACATGATCAGTGGATAGGATAGTTATAAACATAAACATACGGTACCGATGTTACAAAATTAGACCTGGACTGGTAAGGCACATATGACCTGACTTGGGAACTAGGGAAGCCTAAATTCAAATTTTGCCTCTGACAGTGTCCCTGTATTACCAGGAGTAAGTTAAATATGCATTCTCAAATCACTTTTCTCATGCATAAAATTAAGATGATTATATTGAAGAAGAATGAGAGAGTATTTAAAGCTTTTCAAAGAGTTCTCCCAAGATCAGTAATTAATACAAAAGGGTATAATGATAATAATAATAGTAGTAGTAGTAGTAGTAGTAGTAGTAGTAGTAGTAGTAGTAGCAGCAATAGTAGCGGTAGTAGCAGCAGCAGCAGCAGCAGCAAAAGCAGTAGTAATATGTAAAAGGCTGAAACTCTGAATAGGGGCACTTGAAGTAGACAACCAAGCACTTAAGGCTGATTACCTATTGGACAATACTCTATTAGCATGTTTGGAATTTCTCTTCTCACAGTTAATGCTAACTCAATGCTTGGGATTGAGAAAATTATAAGGCGGGATGAGGGGGTGGAGTGAGACGAGCCAGAGTCACTTTGGAGGAGGACGAGAAGGGAGGTTGGTAGAGAGTTTGTGGCATTTTTGTCCATCTCCTTCATTTCTCCCCCTAAAGACCAAGGACTTTTGCTTATCCTGACTCTGGCTGATTCTGAGGCCTCCATGGGGCTAACTCGGACCTCACAGTAATATAGTAATACCTTCCTCACAGGTTTGTTGTGAAGCTCAACTGTGATCATATTTGTAAAGCACTTTACCAACCTTAACATGCAATGTAAATGGTAGGAGTTTTTGTTAACGAGAGGAGGGCGAAATCACAGAAATTGACATCAAAGAAGACAGAAACCAATGGTAGGATACATGATAGATGGGGTAGTTAATAGATATTGTAGATACATAGGTAGATATATAGACAGACAGGTAGATAGATAGATAGATAGATACAAGCATAGATATATAGATAGATGAATGAATATGTAAATTTTTATAGATAGAAACTATAGCAAAATGATAGATGATACATGGATAGATAAGATACTGCAGATAGACAAATGTATAGATAGATAATAGATATAGATATATAATAGATGATAAATACATGACTAGATAAGTAGATAGATGATGGATAAATAGATAAATGGATAGATGATACATGGCTAGATAATAAATAGATAGATAGATAGATAAATATATACAGGTATAAAAATGAAGAAAGATACAAAATGATCAGTAAATGGACATGTAGAAGGGGAATCGTTGCTTAGATTATTTTTTTTATTTTTTTTAAATTTTTATTTAATAATTACTTTATATTGACACTCGTTTCTGTTCCGATTTTTTTTCCCCTCCCTCCCTCCACCCCCTCCCCTAGATGGCAAGCAGTCCTTTATATGTTGGATATGTTGCAGTATATCCTAGATACAATATATGTTTGCAGAACCGAACAGTTCTCTTGTTGCATAGGGAGAATTGGATTCAGAAGGTATAAATAACCCGGGAAGAAAAACAAAAATGCAGATAGTTCACATTCGTTTCCCAGTGTTCTTTCTTTGGGTGTAGCTGCTTTTGTCCGTCATTTATCAATTGAAACTCAGGTCTCTTTGTCAAAGAAATCCACTTCCATCAAAATATGTCCTCATACAATATCGTTGTCGAAGTGTATAATGATCTCCTAGTTCTGCTCATTTCACTTAGCATCAGTTCATGTAAGTCTCTCCAGTCCTCTCTATATTCATCCTGCTGGTCATTTCTTACAGAACAATAATATTCCATAACATTCATATACCACAATTTACCCAGCCATTCTCCAATTGATGGGCATCCATTCATTTTCCAGTTTCTAGCCACTACAAACAGGGCTGCTACAAACATTTTGGCACATACAGGTCCCTTTCCCTTCTTTAGTATTTCTTTGGGATATAAGCCCAATAGAAACACTGCTGGATCAAAGGGTATGCACAATTTGATAATTTTTTGGGCATAATTCCAGATTGCTCTCCAGAATGGTTGGATTCGTTCACAACTCCACCAACAATGCATTAGTGTCCCAGTTTTCCCGCATCCCCTCCAACATTCATCATTATTTTTTCCTGTCATCTTAGCCAATTAGATTATTTTTTTAACATAATTAGAAAACCTCAAGCTTATATATCACTGTATGATTTGCAAAGTAATTTAGAAATCTCCTATTGAGACTCATAACCCTGTGAATATGGGGCTATGGGTGTTCTTATTATCCCTGTGTTTTGTTTATTTTTAGGGCCTTGGACTTGGGTCTTTTTTCCTAATAACCATGAAATGTAAGGGCAGCTCTGGAGCTAATAGACTGGATGCCCTCGCCTCAGTCCCTCTCTCTGGGCCTGTCCTTGAGTACATAGCCTCCTAGATAAACCTATGCCTGGGATGGAGTCACTTTCTGTTTGTGTTTTCTATTCTTTAGTATGGAACTTTATGAGATCTCAAAATGCCAGAAAATCCATAAGAAGCCCAGTGGCTGAGCTTGAATATCTCTGTTGGAACCTGTAACTGGTATGCTTGATGATGACTTAGCAGCCACTTTCCCCAGCATCATGCTATAAGTCAACAGGAATTAGTCAAAAATATCGTCATGTCCTCTGAAGAGGAGTTTTTAGAAAGCAAGCCCCCCCAGGCATCTATTTAAAGTGAACAGGCTGTGCATGCTTGAGGGACTGGGGATGGACTGGGACTCCTCTTCATTGGCAATTCCTCTGTTAAATTTATGCACCTTGTCTCTCTGCCTAAAGTCTTAAGATCATTGAGGGGAGAGATTGTTTTAATTTCATTTTTGGATCTCCAAGATCAAGTAGTTCTGTATGTGATAGATATTTGATCAACCTTTGTTGATTGACACATGTTCTACATTGGCATTAATTCTTCCTATTTTACTGATGGGACAATGGAGAATTTGTGAGTTGAGTAGATATGGGAATTAATTCGAACTCATGCCTTTTGACTCTGAGAGATCCAGACTTTTATCCCTGGCTTGGAATCAGATGGAAAATGAACATTTCTTGAACAATACACAGAATCTTAGTTGTATGAATGTTCCCCCTCTACATGTAAAGATCTTCAATTTGGGATGCTTGCTTGCCAGAAGAGTGATGGCCTTTGGGTTATATATTACCGAGAATGTTTCCGCTTCTGATATAAAGTACACCCCCTGCATGAAGTTCCATCACACCTATGATGTATCTCTACATAGAAATACATTGGCACCAAGCTATCTTGGCGTAAATTTATGTTGGATATTCCTAACTCAGCGTGGCTCAGCTTGATATATTTGCTAGATCCCTGTAAGTCTAAAATGCAGACAGCCACTTGTCTTCAAAGATATTTTTTTAAAAAATGATCTTGCCTCATAAAGCAATCCTTTCTCTTTTTCACTTTAGGTTCACCTCTTTCTGAGAGGTATAGTGATACAATGGGAAAAAATGGTAGCTTTGGAATTAGAGGGCCTGGATATAAATATTAGCTCTCTTTCTATCTGTGATACTTTGGGAAAGTATAATTTCACCTCTTGCCTCAGTTTCCCTATCTGTAAAATTGATGGTGCCAGACTAGATGGCTCCAAATTTTTGATATAGCTCTAAACTCATGATCTTGTGAGTTTATATAGGCCTTGAAGCTTTTTTCAATTTATCTAATATTTGTTATATGCCTATATAATATATAGCAAGCTAGATGGTATGGTGATAGAATGTTGAGATTGAAGTCAGGGAGACACATCTTTCTGAATTCAAATCTGATCTCAGACACTTACTAGCTGTGTGATCCTGGGCAAATCACTTAACTCTGCCATAGTGTCTTTCTCTCTCTTTCTCTCGGGTCTTTTGAGTACAAATCATGAACTTTTTCTATAGCTTATGTAGGGGTAAAGAAGAGAATAAGAAAACCCAGAATTTAGAGCCATATTTGTATGAATTATGAAGTTCTAGGGTGAGACATTGAGGTAGGGTTTTACAAAGCCCTGGATGTCAAAGTCCTGTAATGGCTAATGAAAATAACCATTAATTGAGTGACCATATATATGCCAGACACTGACCTTGGTGCTGAAGATACAAAGTTAAAAAATAATGACCCCTGAACTCAAGGAGTTTATCCTCTTTGGGATTTGGATGGATGAAGCTCATATAATCTGCATTTGTCAAGTATTGGGTTGGAGGAAAAGTGTATCCACTTTCTTCAGTGAGATAGTAGAAAGTACATTGATTTTGGAGTCAAAAGACTGGCGTGCCTCCATTGCTTATTATCTTTCTGAGCTTTGGTGTTTCACTTATGTATGTATTCACTCTAAATTTACAGGTTCTACTTTCAGAGGATCCCCAGCAAGAGAGATTAAAGCATCTTCTTTCTCAGAACTAGGTTTTCAGAAAATCACAGATAACAATGATAATGACCAAAATAGCTGCTCTGAGTGGCTTCTTTTTCCAGCAATGGGAAAGACTTGGTGAAATCAGTCAGGAATTGGCATGCATCATGGCACATTATCTCATTCTCTCATTGTTCCTGGTCCCTTGCATCTCCCCATTGATCATTACCTCTCTTACAAGTTACAAGCCTGAGTAAAAATAACATGCATGAGTGTGTTTTTATGTGATGACATGTTACCTTTCTCAGAAACACAAGTTTTATTGATTTGTACCATGTAAAAAAGGGAATAGGAAAAGGAGAGAAAAGCCACCAGTCTCCAAAAAATCGATATAATTTCCCTTCTTAAAGTTGTATTTCTTCATCTTTGAAACTGGAAATTCTCACCGTTCTCAGGAGACAGAAGCGTCCCTCCCTTTCTCTCATCTTCAACAAACCTAAGAAAATGAATTGCCCCTTGGTGTTTGGTATCACTTTTTATACTTCAGAGCTCTTGTGTAACATATGAGAGCTGAGAAACTGTTTATATTGTGTCTGAGCTGGTCACTGTGGGGAGAGGTCTGGGGAAAACTGGTTTCAACAAATGAAAAAAACACTGGCAATAATTTTGGAGTCAGAAGACCTGAGTTCTAGTTCTGCCTGTCATTTTTAAATTGTGTGACCTTGGATACACCATTTAATCCCATTTGGATTTAGTTGTCTCCAATGGACCAGGTAATCTGGATTCCATTTTTTTTAACATAAAAAGCTTTTAACCTCTATACTCCCCTTTACTGCAGATCCCTTGATGGTATGAACATCATATCTTCTTCAAGCTATAGATGACACAGAACAGGGTCATCAGGGTCACCAAAAATGTTTTCAACCATTTCAACAAAGTCCATTCCTATTAAAGATGCCATGGCTTGTTTTGAACAGATTGAGATCCATTCAGAGAATCATTTGAACTCTCTAGGAAAGCCTCATTTACTCATTTACAGCAACAGGAAGAAATTCAATGAAAATGGTGGATATGGGTACTCTTGGAAGGGAACTGTGAGGTATTTTACAGAAGAGATCCAAGAAAAAAAAAAACAAACAAAAAACAAAACTGAGATCTAGAAAAGAAAAATGATTTCCCGAGATTATAAGGCAAAGGGAATATTTGAGCTCAGATTCTATGAATCTAAGTCAGTTCTCCTTTCCACTTTTCCATGGCATGTTATTTATTTTACAACTTAAATATTTCCAGAATAAAGAGAAAATGAAACAGAAAGTTTTGGGAAAATAAAACTGAAATTGAGAAGAAAATTGGGAGAGGGTGATAAAATTCTGGCCCTCAGCTTGAGAAAGATGTGTTCAAGTTTTGCCTCTGATATTCAGAATGTCCCTAAAGTCTCAGTGCAGCT
Organism: Antechinus flavipes; assembly: GCF_016432865.1. Classification (NCBI taxonomy): domain Eukaryota; kingdom Metazoa; phylum Chordata; class Mammalia; order Dasyuromorphia; family Dasyuridae; genus Antechinus; species Antechinus flavipes. The sequence continues at coordinate 601,751,705 of NC_067400.1, forward strand.
TTAAGCAAATTGCACTAAGACTTTTGAGACACCTTATTGACTTTATGATCATGGACAAATCATATATACTCTAAAGCCCGAAATCTGTCTAAAATAAATAAATAAACAAAAAACATCAACCAATCAACCAAATAAATGAGTAAGTAAATGAATGAATATAATTTAACCAATAATCCTCCTCAAAAAAAATTAAGCTTAATTTCCGGAACAGGTGCTAGTGAGAGGGGAGGGAGCAGACATTCTCCTTCATATTTTTTTTTTTTAATTTGAAAGCAAGAGACAACAGAGAGCAGGTAGACAGTGGATAGGGTACCAGCTCTGGTCTCAGGTAGACACATTTCTTTGAGTTTAAATCTGACCTCAGATACTTATTAAGTATGTGATTCTGGACAAATCACTTAACCCCATTTCCCTCAGTTTTCTTATCTACATTGACTCTAGTATCCTCGTCAAGAAAATCCCAAGTGTGGTCACACAAAGTCAAACATGAGTGGAGCCAAGATGGTAATGCACAGTCCAGGACCCAGCTGATCTCTCCCAATATTACCCTCCCCCCAATTTTTTTTGAAAGGTCTCGAACAAAATATTGAAGAAGCAGAGCCAACAAAAGGTCAGAGGAAAACTTTTTCCAGGTTAAGACAACTTAGAACGTCTGAAGAAGAAGTATGTAATGCTGGGGTGGGTGCAGCTCCAAGAGCTCAGAAAGAATACCAGTGGTGACCCTGATAGCAACAAAACTTCAGCAGTTCTTAGCCTAGAGATGTTAAGAGACTGAAAAACTGATCAAAACGTGATTTTAAGGTGGGTACTGGATACATATGGAGTTGCTTG